>NW_015162033.1:0-25771 GCF_001447785.1 Gekko japonicus | reverse complement strand
ATTGGATTTATACCCCCGCCCTTCACTTGGCATCTCAGAGCAGCTTACAAACTCCTTTCCCTTCCCCTCCCCACAACAGACACCCTGTGAGGTAGGTGGGGCTGGGAGAGCTCTTTCGAGAACTGTTCTTGAGAGAACAGCTCTGAAAGAACTATGGCTTGCCCAAGGCCATCCAGCAGCTGCAAGTGGAGAAGTGGGGAATCAAACTTGATTCTCTCAGATTAGAGTCCATGCACTTAACCACTACACCAAACTTTAAGTCATGGAATAGCTAGCAGCCTTGACAGGGGAGCTTAAAGTGAGAATGACACATTACAAAATCCTTGTGTCCACTGGAAGTCCTGTTGACAGATGTACTTTGGGCGTAGGGAGGCTGGCATCGCCTGGGCAAATGTGGGAAAATGCAGAGGGCAGTGCCTTGGGAGGGGGGCATTTGGGGAGAATGGGACATCACTTCTGGGTCACACAATAGGAATTTCCCTGAATCTCTATGTTAAGGATTTCTGGGTCACGCTCTAGGAATTTCCCCTACTCTCTATGGTAAAGACCATAGAGGCATGGGGAAATTCCTAGAGGATCACTATGGAAGCCATTTTCATGCAATTTTTTTCTCCCACTTTTCAGTTTCTCTACGGTGCGAGATTGGGGCCAAGGGCAGGCATTTACCCACCACGGATGGACCAAAGGGAAGCCCATTTGGGAGTTCTGCACTCTGGACTTCATTCCCAAGTGTGAAAGGCCTCCAGTTGGGTCCAGGACGATGGCAAATATGGACAAGGGCGTTAAGCTGTCTTCCCCGCATTCCCCAGAAACCCATATTTTCCCTGTTGGGGAAACTTATGTCTTGATCCATTGGGATATGTGCAGGCACCAACGGGGACTAGGGCAGTTCCCAAGAGCCCTTTCAGATTGGGGGTCCCCTTGCCCCACACACTTGGATCCTCTTTGAATTGGGGCCCAGTGTTCCCTCTGAGTCAGTGGGAGCCAGCTCACCGTTTTTTTAGCTTCCAGCTCACAGATATTTGTCTCAGCTCAGGAAGGGATGGCTCCAGAGCAAACTAATTTATCCAGTAGCCAAATCCATCACTCACAACTTTAGTGCCAGCAAGCTCACAAAGTTGAATTTTTGTTCACAGGACTCCCCAGCTTAGAGGGAGCATCGATTGGGTCCCATGATGTGCCTGGGAATTAATTTCCAAGCACGGAACACCCAGAGCACATCTGGCTGGCAGGACTCATGACGGATACCTGGGGGGGACACAAAGACTTTATAATATGTGACAAGGACCTCCTAGGGATGCCAGCCTCCAGGTGGGACCTGGGGACCCTCCGGAATCACAGCTTCAGACTACAGAGGTCAGTTCCCCTGGAGAAAATGGGCGTGTTCGAGGGTGGACTCTATGGCCACTGAGGTCCCTGTAACCCTCAGGCTCCGCCCCCAGAACTTCCCAGCCCGGAGTTGGCAACCCTATGCTCCCATCCCTTGCTCGTGGCCAGGGAGTCCTGGCAACACTAGCCACCTGGGCCATCATCATTCGTTCCCCGCTCACAGGCATCCCCAAAGGTGTTTGTCTGATCACTTGCTGAAGGCTGTCGAATCTGAAGGTTGCCAACTCTGGGTTGGGAATTCCTGGAGATTTGGAGGTAGAGGGTGGGGAAGGAAGGAAGGAAGGAAGGAAGCCTCCAGGTGGGACCTGGGGATCCTCCGGAATTACAGCTCATCTCCAGACTACAGAGGTCAGTTCCCCTGGAGAAAATGGGCATGCTCGAGGGTGGAATCTATGGCCACTGAGGCCCATGTCCTCCTCAGGCCCCGCCCCCAGAACTTCCCAGCCTGGAGTTGGTAACCCTATGCTCCCATCTTTTGCTCGTG
Organism: Gekko japonicus; assembly: GCF_001447785.1. Lineage (NCBI taxonomy): Eukaryota > Metazoa > Chordata > Lepidosauria > Squamata > Gekkonidae > Gekko > Gekko japonicus. Next base: position 23,898 of record NW_015162033.1, on the reverse strand, counting down.
GCCAGGGAGTCCTGGCGACACTAGCCACCTGGGCCGTCACCACTCATTCCCCGCTCACAGGCATCCCCAAAGGTGTTTGTCTGATCACTCGCTGAAGGCTGTCGAATCTGAAGGTTGCCAACTCTGGGGGAGGGAAGGGAAGGAGGGAAGGAGGGAAGGAGGGAAAAGCATGGCTCCCCTTTGCTTCCCCAGCCATCCTGCCGGGAGCCGCACAATATGTGTGACAGAGCCGCATGTGGCTCCCGAGCCGCAGTTTGGCCACCCCTGGCCTAGAGTTATGGCCGTTCAGGGGTGACTTCGCAGTCAGTACAGCATTGCCCCCGGGGTATTGGAATGTGGTTGTGAGCGGGACCTTTTCCTCAGTGTTGAGAAAACATGGAGCGAATGCTAGAGGCAGAATCGCCTGGTGTTCCAAGGCAAAGAGAAGGCATCCGCTTCCAAAGCAGAGTGGCAGTTTGGCCGCATCGCAGAAGAGGAACGTTGCCATTCTGGGGGCTTTCGCTCTTCAGGCTTCCTCTGGGAGGAGCGGGGAGCAGAAAGGATGTCCAAGGTAGGCTGTGAGGAAGGGGTGTGTGTCTGACCTGCAGTCAATGTGACCCCCCCCTTCTCCTTACTGGAAAGAATGAAGGCATTTACCGAATGGCATCCTTTGACCCAAACCTTTCCCATTACCACGAGGAAGAAAACCGCTTCCGTGTTGCTTAAATACTTTGCTGTCAAGAAACGGGAAGGTGGCGGACCTCTGAGAGCCCCACATGCGGTTGGGGGGGTGGGATGAAAGGAAAGGGAGAGAAAAAAAGACTTGGCTCAAGTCCTCTGCGTAATTAATGGTCCTGTTTGCAGGGGGAGACAATGATGGATCTCCGTGTGCGCCAGGCGGTGCGGCTGGGCCTAATCCAACACTTGTCACCCGCACTTTGGGCTGTAACAACAAGCCCAGCAGACTAATGAGCTGCGCTCCAACCAAAAGTGTCCTCATGGGGGGCAGGATACCAGCCACACTGCCCCTCTGGGTTGTCTCCACAGCCTTGATTCGGGGGCTGCACTGGAGTTGCCGGCTCTGAGTTGGGGGATACTGGGAGATTAGGACGGCCGGCTCCGGGGCGAGAAATTCCAGGGGATTTTGGGGGGTGGAGTCGGGGGAGGGCGGGGTTTAGGGAGGGGAGGGGCCTCAGCAGGATACAATGCTGCAGAGCCCACCTTGTTGCCTGGAGATCACTTCTCATCTCATGAGATCCCAGCCACCACTTGGAAGCCGTAGAACAAAAAATGGCTATACGGTACATGTACATGTACTCATGAAAAGGAGCTCCGGTGGCTCAAGTGGTTAAGACGCTGAACTGCAGGCTGTGGAAGGTCGGTAGTTCGGCAGTTCGAGACCCGAGTGTGCCGCATGACGGAGTGAGCTCCTGTCTCTAGTTCCAGCTCCTGCCAACCTAGCTGTTCGAAAGCAGGACATTGCAAGTAGATAAATAGGTACCACTGCGGTGGGAAGGGAACAGCGTTCCGTGCGCCTTGGCGTTTAGTCATGCTGGCCACATGACCACGGAAACATCTTCGGACAGCGCTGGCTCTTCGGCTTTGAAATGGAGATGAGCACCGCAACCCTAGAGTCGGACTCGACTGGCTTTCGAACAAGGGAACCTTTACCTTTACTTTACTGTACTATATCTGAAAAACGTTGTAATTTTTAAGGAATACGCACAACATTCTATTTGAAATTACAAAAAGAACCCCTTTTATCGACTATTCCTTAAAAATGCAGTACAAGTACAAGCTGAATTTAATAATAAATAAATAAATAAAATTAAACACATGATGCTAAACCATAATACATGAGGTTAACCACATAGTATCAACCACGGCAACGGATGCCCCAGATATATCCCTGTTTTGACCCTTTGTCAGGCCGTTATCATATGGTAATGCCAGGAAAGCATTGAGGGGACTAGTACAGGACGTGCACAGGCACTTATCCCGAGTTCTTAGTTGCGTCCCACCACTCAAGTGTCAATACCAAGCTGAGGAGCTCTAGTATTTCCCTTGACACTAAGAAGAAGGAAGAGGAGGAGGAGGAGATTGGATTTATAGCCTGCCCTTCACTTGGAGTCTCAGAGCAGCTTACAAACTCCTCTCCCTTCCCCTCCCCACAACAGACACCCTGTGAGGTCGGTGGGGCTGAGAGAGCTCTGAGAGAATACACTTATCCATTACACCAAACTCTTTTCCCTTCCCCTCCCCACAACAGGCAGGCGGGGCTGAGAGAGCTCTGAAAGAAACTGCTCTTTCAAGGACAGCTCTTCTCAGAACTATGGCTTGCCCAAGGTCATCCAGCAGCTGCAAGTGGAGGAGTGGGGAATCAAACCCAGTTCGCCCAGATTAGAGTCCGCACACTTAACCACTATATTGCATGCCAGCTCTTTCTGTTTCCAACATCGGGAGAACACCGGCACCTGAAACAGGAAGAGCCGATGTGTAACTCAGAGCCTTTAAAACAGGGGGATCCAGAAGAGACCCTTTCTTTCGCTGTTTACTATTTTTTTTGGGGGGGGTCATTATTGTGATAGGGTGGTACACCCACTGAATTACCGAGCAACTTGAGGGTCAGGTGAACTCACCCAGGCGGAATGTGAAAGTCGGGATGTCATCTGTCCACCTTCACTCTTACCGTGTTACAAAATGAAGAGAGGCAAGAAACCTGTGGCAGAAGAGGAGGAGGAGGAAGAGGTTGGATTTATACCCCGCCCTTCACTTGGAGTCTCAGAGCGGCTTACAATCTCCTTTCCCTTCCCCTCCCCACAACAGACACCCTGTGAGGTAGGTGGGACTGAGAGAGCTCTTTTAAGAACTGCTCTTGAGAGAACAGCTCTGAGAGAACTTGTGACTGACCCAAGGTCACACCAGCAGGAGTACACGGAGGAGTTGGGAATCAAACCCGGTTCCCCCAGATTAGAGTCCGCCACTCTTAACCACTGCACTAAACAATGAAAAAATGTTCTGGAACAGACTAGACACACCTGATCCTTCCGGCCCTTTCCTCTTCTATTGCCTCCGATGGGTTTCAGCGCAGCCAGCGCTTGCGCTTCCAGGGGCTGCCTTGTCGAAAGAAAAGCATCTGTGGGATGGATGGCTCCAAGCGCATTCTGTCTCTGCTGACGGATAATGCAAACTGCTCCCGGGGGAATAGTCGCCACGCTTTTTTGTTAAAGCTGGTAAACCAATTTATAAAAAATAAATCTAGCAGAGAGTCAAGTCATAAATGATTCATAGTAGCAGGGGTCTTGTTGTAGAAAAAGAGCTGCCGGAGCTCATTAGCATAACTCATTAGCATAACTTATTTGCATATGCCACGCCCCCTGACATCACCAGAAGTGACAGAAGGCCACACCCCCTGACATCACCGGAAGTGTGTCAGAAGGCCCAGCTACTTACCCTCCTGCTTCATCCTCATTCCCAAACGGAATGAGGATCGAAGCAGAGGGCGGGGTAAAGAAGGGGGCGGGGCTTCACCACGTGACCGCCCCGCCCCCTAGAGGTTCTCTTCCGGAGCTCCGTACCTGAGAGCTCCCCCCCGACTAGAGCCCTGCATAGTAGCATCTGCCTATCTGGAAGAAACAGGGATTTGCTCAGACCAAGAGATTCCTTCTAAATTCGGGAGCCCTGCTGCACCGAGGGAACGGGTGTGGCTCACCGGCAGGGCACCTGCTTGGCATGCAGGAGGTCCCAGGTTCAATCCCCGGCCTCTCCAGTTGAAACGACCAGGCAGCAGGTGATGGGAAAGACCTCCGCCTGAGACCCTGGAGAGAGAGCTGCTGCCGGTCTGAGTAGACAATACAGACCCTGATGGATCGAGGGTCTCATTCAGTACAGGGCAGTTGCATGTATGTATGGGGAGGGGGCGTGGCTCAGTGGTAGAGCACCTGCTTGGCACGCGGAAGGTCCCAGGTTCAATCCCCGACCTCTCCAGTTAAAAGGACCAGGCAGGAGGTGATGGGAAAGACCTCCGCCTGAGACCCTAGAGAGCTGCTGCCAGTCTGAGTAGACAATACCAAGCTGGGTGCACCAAGGGTCTGATTCAGCAGAGGGCAGTGTCATGTGTTTGCATGCAGAAGGTCGCAGGTTTCAATCCCCAACATCTCCAGGCAGCATTTATTATTTATTTATTAAATTAACTGCTCATACTGCCCAGTTCCCTGTAAACAGAGCTCAGGGTGGTGTACAACGATTGACAAAAACAGCTATATCATTTTTTCATTAAAACTTTTAAATTACAATATAAATACCTCGTCGATGAATCAAATGGCAGTCAGTCTTCCAATGAAGAACATAAGAGAAGCCAATGCTGGGTCAGGCCAGTGGCCCATCCAGTCCAACACTCTGTGTCACACAGGGGCCAGAATTACCAGGTGCCATCAGGAGGTCCAGCAGTGGGGCCAGGACACTAGAAGCCCTAAGACTGTTGCCCCCCCAAGCACCAAGAATACAGAGCATCACCTGCCCCAGACCAAGAGTTCCTATCTATACTTTGTGGCTTATAGCCACTGATGGACTTCTGCTCCATATAAGAACATAAGAGAAACCAATGCTGGATCAGGCCAGTGGCCCATCCAGTCCGACACTCTGTGTCACACAGTGGCCAGAAATACCAGGTGCCATCAGGAGGTCCAGCAGTGGGGCCAGGACACCAGAAGCCCTCCCACTGTTGTCCACCCCCCAAAGCACCAAGACTACAGAGCATCCCTTGCCCCAGACTGAGAGCTCCTATAAGACTATAAGAACACAAGAGAAGCCAATGTTGGATCAGGCCAGTGGCCCATCCAGTCCAACACTCTGTGTCACACAGTGGCCAGAAATACCAGGTGCCATCAGGAGGTCCAGCAGTGGGGCCAGGACACCAGAAGCCCTCCCACTGTTGCCCCCCCTCCAAGCACCAAGAATACAGAGCATCCCTTGCCCCAGACCAAGAGTTCCTATCTACACCTTGTGGCTAATAGCCACTGATGGACCTCTGCTCCAGATGTTTATCCAATTCCCTCTTGAAGCCGTCCATGCTTGTAGCTGCCACCACCTCCTGTGGCAGTGAATTCCATGTGTGAATCACTCTTTAATCACATGGGGGGTGGAGGCGTAAGTTTGCCAGCCAAAAGGACCGCATTGCTGTCCTCAGCCAAACATCTCTGCCTTACAGGCTCTGAGGAACTGTACTAAGTCCCGCAGGGCATGGATGTGACACGGCAGAGAGTTCCACCGGGTAGGTGATGGGAAAGACCCTTCTCTGCCTGAGACCCCAGTCTGAGTAGACAATATTGACCTCAATGGTCCAAGAGTCTAATTCAGTAGAAGGCAACTTCATGTGTATGGTAGAGTGCAAGTGTGGTGTGGTGTGGTGTAGTGGTTAGGGTGGAACTGAGGAGCCTCAGGTTCGAATCTCCTTTCGGCAATGAAACTCACTGAGTGACCTTAGGAGAGTCACGATCACCAAGGCTCGCCTACCTCACAGGGCTGTTGAGAGGATACCACAGAGGAGGGGGGGAACACGTTCTCCGTCCTGAGCTCCTTGGTGGAATTTTAAAAAAACACGGGGTGCAAATGCCGAGCTATCGCTGAGTCGTACAGGATTCTCCCTTGAGGAGGGGTACCAAACTCCAGATGGGGCCTGGAGTTCTCTAGGAACTATGACTGATCTCCAGACGACTGCAATCGGTACTGCATTCTATCCCACTGAACCCCCCCCCCCAAATCCCATCCTCCCGAGACTCCACTCCCAAATCTCCAGGAATTCCCGAAGCCGGAGTTGGCAACCCCACTTGAGTAACAGCTTTATGTGCAGACTGGATCACACGCCGAGTTCTGGTTCAAGGAAGATGTCAGTACAACATCCACACACAAAAAATGGAGCATGGGTTCCTTCGTCGCCACCCTGTACGAGGCTCTGAACGATTTGACAGGCACACTCTTTCTTTCCCTCGGCAACAAGAAAACGGGACTTCTTGGCAGCCTCTGCAGCTTTTCAAAGACCTTCGCTCCGCAGCCTGAGCACCGTGACTCGAAAATGACGTGCCCGAAAGGATATTCATTTTGGCTACAAACTCTGTCTATTACAGGACGGAGGGTCAAGGTTTGGCCTCGGAAAGAGAGAGTTTTGCACTGTAATCATATAAAGATTTACTTCCCGGAGTTTAAAAACAGAAGGGTTATCATTTAAACAGGCAGTAGCTGAATCTTTGACCGAGAAAAGATGTAATGTCGCAAGAAGCTGCGTGGAGATCTAACCTTCCGTTTATTTATTTACTCCCTTTATACCTCACCTTTCCCCCCAGTGGGCGCTCAAAGCAACATGGTTCTCTGTGCCTTCATATCTTGCCCAAAGAAGACCCATGCAAGCTTCTACCCTGCCACAAATTTTGAGCCCAGCGGCATCTTTAAGGTTGGTCTTAAAGGTGCCACTGGACTCTAAATTTGTTCTACTGCTTCAGACCAACACGGCTGACCACCTGGAACTATGCCACAAATTCTGTTAGTCTTTAAGGTGTTACTGGACTCTCGCTCTTTTCTACAACAACAACTCTGCGAGGCAGGGTAGGCCAAGTGTACGTGACTGGCCCAAGCATCACCCAGCTAGCTTCCAGGGCAGAGTGGGGATTCGAACCTGGGGCTTCCAGGTCCTAGTCTAACCACAACACCACACAGGCCCCTGTCTGTACACAATCATAAACGGCACTGTTAATCCTGCAGAATCATAGAATCGTAGAATCATAGAATGCTAGAGTTGGAAGGGACCTGGCAGGTCATCTAGTCCAACCCCCTGCACTCTGCAGAAGCACAGCTGAAAGATAGCCCTACATACCTACAACATACCCGAAAGAGGGTCGTCCAGCCTCCGCTTGAAAACGTCCAGTGAAGGAGCATCCACCACCTCCCGAGGCAGACTGTCCCACTGCTCAACCACTCTTACAGTTAGGAAGTTTCTCCTGATATTTAGCTGGTAACGACTCCCTTGTAATTTCCACCCATTAGATCTAGTCTTCTAATCCGGAGCAAGAGAGAATAGATCTGCTCCATCTTCTACATGAGAGCCCTTCAAATACTTGAAGACTGCAATCGTGTCCCCTCTAAGCCTTCTCTTTCCCAGGCTAAACAGACCCAAGGCTTTCAGCCTTTCCTCGTAAGACTTGGATTCCAACCCTCTCACCATCCTGGCTGCCCTCTTCTGGACACGCTCGAGCTTGTCAACACCCTTCCTAAAATGTGGTGCCCAAAACTGGACACAGGACTCCAGGTGAGGCCTGACCATAGCAGAATAGAGCGGAACGACCACCTGACCATAGCAGAATAGAGCGGAACTACCAGTGCCCGTGATCTGGGCACAATGCTTCTGTTAATGCATCCTAAGACGACACGTCTAAACCATGGGGTGGAGAAGGTGGGGCTGGGTCCGCACTGCCAGTCTGCCAGCCAACAGGTAGACCCCAGCACAATTTCTAGGCAAAGCCTCCCTCCCTCCCCCCCAATACTGCACAACTGAACGAAGTGCTTCCTCCACCTCTGTAACGCCACTAGGTGGCAGAGGTCATTACGAAATGCATCTCCACGCAAACCTTTGCACATTTGGGGGGGAAGTTTCCCCCACGGCCAAAGTCAGGCTCCAGAAGCAAAGGGACATGGGAGGGGTGAGTGCAAAGGGGCCGGCTGGGAACCGCCACATCCATCGGCAGGCCTGGAAAGAGCGCTCTGCTCTCGTTGCTTTCTGGACCGCCAGTTGTGGGTGAGGGTGGGTGATGCCCAGGGTGTGTCCGATTGGGGATTTCTGGATTGCAAGAGGAAGACAAATTCTGCAAGTTTTAAAAACTGCAGTGGTGCCGGGGGTGGGGTGGGGATGAGGCTCGGCGGCCTTGTCGCCAAGGGTGGGGATAGGTGTGCTTGTGTTCTCAACATGGTTGCCCGCATGTGTATAGGGTGGAAACTGAGCTAGGGTTGCCAGTCTCCAGGTGAGGCCTGGAGTTCTTCCGAAGTTACGACTGATCTCCAGCTGACATAGATCCGTTTCCCCGGAGCAAATGGCTGTTTTGGAAGGTGGACTCGATCAATGTTCCCTCTAAGCTGTGGAGTCTTGTGAGCAAAAATTCTGCTTTGTGAGTTACTGGCTTTAAAGTTGTGAGCCAGTGATTTGGCTAATGCATAAATCAGTTAGCTCTGGAGCCCTCCTTCCTGAGCAAAGGCAAAAGTGTGTGAGCTGGAGGCTAAAAAATTGTGAGCTAGCTCCCCCTCAATCTCCAGGTATTTCTCAGCCCAAAGTTGGCAATAGGGTTGCCAGATCCAGGTTGGGAAACTCCTGGAGATTTGGGGGTGGAGCTTGGGGAGGACAGGGACCTCAGCAGCGTATTGTCAGGGTCCTTAGTCAGGTCACGCAACACAGGGCTTCATGAGAAGATAACTGTTTATTGGTAGATCCAGTACTAGAGACATGTGTACAGCTTGTGTCAGGAATGGCCGCCAGTACGAGGGCCACTGACTTATAGTAGACTCAAACATCCCCCCGGTAAGCATGAGCCAATGGATACATCTCGCGCGAGCAGGCAAAGCTAAAAGCCGTTAACTTTCCCAGACAGGTAAAACTGCAGCTGGAGCCTCTACAAGGTCAAGCATAAGACAGCAAACAGTTGGTGAGCCAGGGAGAGCTGAGACAGAAGACGGGAGGGCACCCCTCCATGTTCCAGACCTATGACAGGGCTACCTGACAGGTATAATGTCTCCCCTCCAAAGCAGCCCTTTTCTCCAGGGGAACAGTAGTCTGGAGATGAGCTGTAATTCTGGGGGAGGAGGAGGAGGAGGAGGAGGAGAAGAGTTGGTTTTAATACCCTGTTTTCCCCTACCTTAAGGAGTCTTAAAGTGGCTTTCCATCACCTTCCTTTCCTCTCCCCTCAACAGGCACCTTGTGAGGTAAGTGGGGCTGAGAGAGTTCTGAGAGCTGTGACTGACCCAAAGTCACCCAGCTGGCTTCATGTAGAGGAGGAGTGGGGAATCAAACATTAGAGTCAGCAGCTCTTACCCACTACACCAAGCTGGCTCCTTTGTATTTATATCCCACCTCTCTCCCCAACGAGGACTCAAAGCGGCTTACATCATTTCCCATTCCTCCACCTTATCCTCACAACAACCCTGAGAGGTAGGTCAGTCTGAGCAAGAGTGATTAGTCCAGGGGTCACCCGGGCTTCTGTGGCACAGTGGGGATTCGAACCCGGCTCTCCCAGATCCTGATCTGCCACTCTAACCACTCTACCACACTGGCTATCAATTACAGAAGTTTTGTAAAGTTAGAAAATTGCCAAAATGGTGCAAGTTCCATACATTTTGCAGCAAAGCCAATAAGAGTCCTCCTCCTATCCCATCTTCCCTCTCCGCTCCCTGGGCCCTACCTTTGTGTTTAAAGACACAGTGAGAGCCCTTAATGGGGACTTGAATAAGGCAGCGAAAAGAGAAATGGATTTGAAGAAAAAAAAATCCATAGATAGGATAGGAAGCCATGTGAGTCCATCTGTAGCAATAGAAAATAGCAAGAGTCCAGGGGCACCTTAAAGACCAACAAAATTCAGTGTTCCCTCTAAGTTGAGTTAGTGTGAGCTAGCTCATCATTTTTTAGCCTCTGGCTCACAGATTTTAGCTCAGGGAGGAGGGCTCCAGAGCAAACTAATTCATGCAGCAGCCCAATTGCTCGCTCAGAACTTTGTGTTTAACGACACAGCGAGAGCCCTTAAGGGGGACTTGAATAAGGCAGTGAAAAGATAAATGAATTTGAAGGGAAAAAATCCATAGATAGGATAGGAAGCCATGTGAGTCCATCTGTAGCAGTAGAAAAGAGCAAGACTCCAGGGGCACCTTAAAGACCAACAAAATTCAGTGTTCCCTCTAAGCTGAGTTAGTGTGAGCTAGCTCACCGTTTTTCAGCCTCCGGCTCACAGATTTTTGCCTTAGCTCAGGAAGGAGGGCTCCAGAGCAAACTGATTCATGCAGCAGCCAAATCGCTCGCTCACAACTTTAATGCCAGTCGCTCACAAAGTAGAATTTTTGCTCACAAGACTCCACGGCTTAGAGGGAGCTATATTTCTAGGAATTTGCCATCCTGGGGTTGCCAACTCTACCAGGAACAAGTCTATTGAGGATATTCTCCTCCTTCATCCCGTGGGTGTGTTTGTGTTTCACTTCCCCCCTTTGGTACGACTTCAATAAAACAAAGTGTAATGTTGTTTCAAGTTTTGGCACAGCAGTGCGCAGTGATTTTTCTCAAAACCACATGTTGTATATGCTGGGGGCTTTGAATGAAACCTGATCTATGGAACCAGAAAAGAGCAAGAGTCCAGTAGCACCTTAAAGACTAACAAAATTTATGGCAGGGTGTGAGCTTTCATGAGTCACTGCCGATGGTCCCTCTAAGCTGTGGAGTCCTGGGAGCAAAAATTCTACTTTGTGAGCTCCTGGCCTTAAAGTTCTGAGCGAGCCATTGGGCTGCTGCATGAATCAGTTTGCTCTGGAGCCCTCCTTCCTGAACTAAGACAAGAATGTGTGAGCCGGAGGCTAAAAAACTGTGAGCTGGCTCACACTAACTCAGCTTTGAGGGAACACTGGAAGGAACCACTTTCTTCCACTGAACACTGCAGGACAGCTTCAAGATGAGACAAAAACCAGAGAAAGGAGCCTTTAAAAAGAAGGCGTTTTGCTATAAACGGTCCAGGAGAGTAGTGCGAGAAACGGACATTTGCTAGAAACATCACTGCCATTGTAGGCCGAGTTCTCCACCCGCGCGCCAAATGTTCCTGCAGGTGCCACAAACCAGATGGCCGACTTCTCTCTGAGCCGGGAGCTGCGGGGCCCCTGGCCTGCTTTCACTTTGTATAACACCTGCCCTTTGAGCACTGGCTCCGATCTCAGGTAGCAGACGAAGGGAAGCGTGTCACGGAACAGACCCAACTATTTAAACGGCCCTCCTCTGATTCAAAGCGCCTTGGCTGGAAAGAAGCCGTCCCCTCGCCAGCCCCTGTGGGTCGCAAATTGAGAAAGCATGGCCTGTCGGGCAAGGGGGGCGAAGTGTTTGTGTGTCTCTGCTATGCGCCTGTGTAGAAGCGGCTTCTGCCACAGCACAGCTCCCCAACCTTTTTGCGCCTGTGGGCACCTTTGGCATTCTGACACAGTGTGGTGGGCACCAGTGTTCCCTCTAAGCTGAGTTAGTGTGAGCTAGCTCACAGTTCTTTAGCCTCCGGCTCACACAGTTTTGTCTCGGCTCCGGAAGGGTGGCTTCCGAGCAGACTCATTTATGCAGCAGCCAAATGGCTGGCTCACAACTCTAATGCCAGGAGCTTACAAAGTAGAATTTTTGCTCACAGGACTCCACAGCTTAGAGCAGACGTGCTCAGTGTAAGAGCCACATAGAATAAACATCAGATGTTTGAGAGCCGCAAGACATGAACAAACATGACACGTGTTTTTATTTAAAAATGCGCACATTTGCTTTTATTAACATTAAATGAGGTTGCCAAAAATAAAAACTAAAGGGGTATTGATAATGATATTTATTAAGTCCGATCATATTTATTTGTTTGCTAATGTTATTTATTTGTGTAAGAGAGAGAGAAAGAGAAAGAGAGGTGGAAAGAAAGGAAGGAAGGAAGGAAAAAAGAAAGAGGTGGAAAGAGAAAGAGAGAGAACAAACAAAGCAAATGGAAGGAAGGAAGGAAGAAAGAGGTGGAAAGAGAAAGAGAGAGAAACAAAGCAAATGGAAGGAAGGAAGGAAGGAAGGAAGGAAGGAAGGAAGGAAGGAAGGAAGGAAGGAAGGAAGAAGGAAGGAAAGAAAAGCATGGCTCCCCTTCGCTTCCCCAGCTGCCCCGCCGGTGTCCACGAACACCGCAGTGGGGACTCCTCCCATGCTGCAGGATAATGGCTGGATCGTGCCCCACAGCCTCAGTAAACAAGCTCAGCGACCGGTTGCCAACTCCAGTTGGGGAAATTCTTGGAGGTTTGGGGGTACAGCCTGGGGAATGTGAAGCTTGGGGGAAGGAGGGACCTCAGCAGGGTATAATGCCACAGCAGGGTATAATGCCACAGGGCCCCCCTTCCAAAGCAGCCATTTTCTCCAGAGGAACTGATCTCTTTTAGCTTGGAGATCAGTTATGATTCCATGAGATCTCCAGGCCCCGCCTGGTGGCCGGCAGCACTAGAACATGCACTGCAGCATGTGGCTGCCTCCATGCCTGGTCAAGTCAACATAACACACCTCCTCCATCATAAGCACCCATCCCTATGAGGAAAGGTTAAGGCGCTTAGGGCTCTTTAGCTTGGAGAAACGACGACTGAGGGGAGATATGATTGAGGTTTATAAGATTGTGCATGCTCTGTCTTCTTGGTGCTTGGGGGGGCACAGTGGGAGGGCTTCTAATGTCCTGGCCCCACTGCTGGACCTCCTGATGGCCCCTGGTACTTCTGGCCACTGTGTGATACAGAGTGTTGGACTGGATGGGCCTTTGGCCTGATCCAACATTGGCATCTCTTATGTTCTCTTATGTTCTTATCTCTTAGGGTCATGGGTAGGTTGTTAAACGGTTGAAGGACAAATGACTCACAGTTCACCTCCCTCCCCCGTACCTGTGCAGTGAGATGCAGCAGTAGTGGAGGAAGAGGAGGAGGAGGAGGAGGAGGAGGGGATTGGATTTATACCCCACCCTTCACTACCCAAAGGAGTCTCAGAGCAGCTTAAAAACTCCTTTCCATTCCCCTCCCCACAACAGACACCCTGTGAGGTAGGCGTGGCTGAGAGAACTCTGGCAGAAACTGCTCTTTTTCAAGGACCGCTGTGCCAGAACGATGGCTTGCCCAAGGTCATCCAGCAGCTGCAAGTGGAGGAGTGGGGAATCCAGACCGGTTCTCCCAGATTAGAGTCCGTGCACTTCACCACTACACCAAACTGGCTCTCAGAAGGAGGAGGAGGAGAAGACTGGATTTATACCCCGCCCTTCACTCAGATTCTCAGAGCGGCTTACAATCTCCTTTCCCTTCCCCTCCCGACAACAGACACCCTGTGAGGTAGGCGGGGCTGAGAGAGCTCTTTCGGGGACTGCTTGTGAGAGAACAGCTCTGAATGAACTTGTAACTGACTCATGGTGACACCAGCAGCTGCATGTGGAGGAGTGGGGAATCAAACCCAGTCCTCCCAGATTAGAATCTGCACTGCTAACCACTGCACCAAACTGGCTGTCACCAAACTGGATGCCATTTAGGATCATTTGACTGCCTTTCTCTTTGCTTTCGATGGAACGATTCCATGGCAGGGATAACTGCAATAAGAAAGCTCCCAGATGTCTCATTATTAGGCTAAAACAGGATTCTCCAGTGTGGTGCCTGTCTTTGAATGACTGTGACAATTGAGCCAAGGGCCAGTTTTCTCATGCCATCCATCCAGGAGATCAAGCCTGAGAGATCAGGTACTCTCTCAACCATATAAAAAGCTCCTCCCTAAAGTGGCTCAAGTGGTTAAGACGCTGAACTGCAGGCTGTGGAAGGTCGGTAGTTCAGCAGTTCGAGACCCGAGTGTGCCGCATGACGGAGTGAGCTCCCGTCTCTAGTTCCAGCTCCTGCCAACCTAGCAGTTCGAAAGCAAGAAATTGCAAGTAGATAAATAGGTACCGCTTCGGTGGGAAGGGAACAGCGTTCCGTGCACCTTGGTGTTTAGTCATGCTGGCCACATGACCACGGAAACGTCTTCGGGCAGCGCTGGCTCTTCGGCTTGGAAACTGAGATGAGCACCGCAACCCTAGAGTCGGATTCGACTGGCTTTCGAGCAAGGGAACCTTTACCTTTAAAGTTAGGACAATTAGATTCGGGTCCAGTAGCACCTTAGAGACCAACTAGATTTCCAGGATATGAACTTTCGAGAGTCAAAACTCTCTTCATCAGACACGAGCGACGCTCCATCTAAGCTGTGGCGTCTTGTGAGCCAAAATTCCACTTTGTGAGCTGCTGGGCATTACAGTTGTGAGCGAGCGATTTGACCGCTGCATAAATCAGTTTGCTCTGGAGCCCTCCTTCCTGAGCTAAGACAAAAAGGAGTGAGCCGGAGGCTAAAAAACTGTGAGCTAGCTCACACTAACTCAGCTTAGAGGGAACACTGGTCACATGTAGGAGCGGAGACCTGGGTCTTTCCATTTCTGCTTGTGTCTAACAAAGGGAGCGTTGACTCTCGAAAGCAGAAAGACTAGCCAAATGTTATCCAAATTGCTCAAATGTTTGTTGGAAATGTAAATTAAATGTAGGAACCTTTTACCACATGTGGTGGCGATGTAAAAAAATCCAGGTATATTGGAAAACTATACAAAAACTTGTAGAGGAAATTTTGAAAGTAAAATTGGAAATGGTACCCGACATATTTCTACTTAATGTTATGCCAGATAAGCTATCTTTCAATGAAAAATATGTAATTGCACATGTAATAAAAGCAGCAAGAATACTCTGGGCCAAACATTGGAAATTAGATTGTGTACCCAGATTAGATGAAGTAATAAGTAAACTGTTGGAAGTAGCGGAAGTAGACAAATTGAACATGTATCTACAAGGGAAAAACGATGAAGATTTTCTAGATAGATGGGTAGGACTGTATAAATGGTTGGGAAAAAAGAGTGGACTCTGAAAATATATGTAATACTGTATAATGAACAAAAGTATGTAAAACCTTAAAATAATTTTTTTAAAAAAAGAAAGCTGATACCCTGAAAATCTTGTTGGCTTCTAAGGTGTTCCTGGACTCAAGACTAGCTGTTCTACCGTCAGGAGGCTGAACTTAGCCGAGGACAAACGAGTGGGAAATAAAGGAAGCTGGACTCATTAACACCTATCAGGCCAGTGCCCAATAACTTCCTCCTTTTCCGCTCACCATCCCTTTGAAGCTCCCGGGGCTGGCGGCCATTCAAGATTCTCCAACAGGGTTGGTCCTCTTACGACATTCTGCTGGGATTCATCCGTTGGGCCTAATAGATCCCGCTCCATTGTCATCTCCAAGGATGTGTTTAGGGCAGAAGGGAACATGTTCCATCCAGGCCCGTAGCTACAGTGGGACATTTTGGGAGCCCGGCCCCCTGACGTACTGCTGAGGGCCCCCAACCTCCCATCCAGCCCAGGCCCCCCAACTTCCATTTTTTAATTTTACTTGTGGTACTCGCTTGGGTGTGTGTGCGGGGTGCCCCCCGACCAATGCTCCCTCTACGCTGCAGTTCGAAAGCTTCGGCAAGTAGATAAAATGAGTACCACTCCTTAGAGAGGGTGGGCACACTAACCCCCCCCGGTGGGAGGAGGAGTTAGCCGGCGAAATGGAATGTTCAGCTCGGAAGCTCGGAAGCCTGGAAAGATCTCTTCGGCATCAAGAAGCCTGCGATGGGCTGATCCGGCCAGGTGGTGGCAGTGTGGCGCTGCGACTCGAAGCAGTCCTGGAAAAAGCCAAGCCAAGTGAATGCTGTCTGGAACACGTCTAAGCCTACAGCTGAATAAAATCCCCGTCGGCTGCAAACGTGTGCGACTTAAAAGATTTATATGTTGTCCTCCTTTACCCCTATGAATCATTGTTAGTCCCATGTGAATATGTGTAACTGTAAATTGCTCAGAGCCAGCAGCTCTGCAGGATTGAGTGATATACACACACACACACACACACACACACACACACATTCTATTTTCGGAGCTACCAGCATTAAAGTTGTGAGCGAGCCATTTGGCAGCTGCATGAATCAGTTTGCTCTGGAGCACTCCTTCCTGAGCGCAGGCGAAAATGTGTGAGCTGGAGGCTAAAAAACTGTGAGCCGGCTCACACTGACTCATCTTAGAGGGAACACTGCCCCCAACTTATTTAAAGCCCCCCCCCGAATTAAAAAAATCCTGGTTACATGCCTGGTTCCATCTCAGGGGCACATCCAGCCCTTGAGAGCTTTTTGTCTGGCCGGCAAGCCGTTGAACGATTTGCTGGGAGCGCCACCCTGCCAGACGGTGGTGTTGGCTACCAACCGCTAAACGTTGCAAAGGCCGCCAAAAGATGGAAGAGGGGGGCCGTATCTGCTGGCGTCGAGAACAAAAAGAGCCGGCGTCTGAGTAGGAGCCGGAGACCTCTGGTCAAATCGTGACCCACCCCTGGTCAACTTGCTTCTGATCAGCAGCGGTTAATGCTGATCAGCACATTTCGAGTAGAGCAGCGGCAGCAGCCTACCGTGTTGCTACCAGATACAGAACAATTCTGAAGCAAACTAAAGTGCAAATGCTAGATACCATCCACCATCTGATACCACCTGCCCATCTAAGGGAGTCTGAACTGGCAGAGACTGAGCAAGAGAGAGATCTTGGAGTTGTAGTGGATAACTCACTGAAAATGTCGAGACAGTGTGTGACTGCAATAAAGAAGGCCAATGCTATGCTGGGGATTATTAGGAAGGGTATTGAAAACAGATCAGCCAATATAATAATGCCCCTATATAAATCAATGGTGAGACCTCATTTGGAATACTGTGTGCAATTCTGGTCACCACACCTTAAAAAGGATATTATAGCTTTGGAAAAAGTGCAGAAAAGGGCAACTCGAATGATAAAAGGGTTGGAACACTTTCCCTATGAGGAAAGGTTAAAGCACTTAGGGCTCTTTAGCTTGGAGAAAAGACGACTGAGGGGTGACATGATCGAGGTTTATAAGATTATGCATGGGAAAGAGCAGGTAGAGAAAGAGGTACTTTTCTCCCTTTCTCACAATACAAGAACTCGTGGGCACTCCATGAAACTGCAGAGCGGTCGGGTTAGAACGGATAAAAGGAAGTACTTCTTCACCCATGTGACACAGAGTGTTGGACTGGATGGGCCTTTGGCCTGATCCAACATTGGCGTCTCTTATGTTCTTAAGAAGAACATGCCGTAGAATCACAACAGACCAGAAGACCTCCCACTGTGGCCCCCCAAGCACCAAGAAGACAGAGCATCCCTGCCCCGGACATTCTAGAATGCTCAACAAATACAAAAACTACAAAAAACAATCTAGACACATCCCTTCTCCCTACTATTGGGTTTTGGAATTAAATGCAGTCAGTTTGGTGTAGTGGTTAAAGTGCACAGACTCTAATCTGGGAGAACCGGGTTTGATTCCCCACTCCTCCACTTGCACCTGACTGGATGACCTTGGACAAGCCGTGGTTCTGATCAGAGCTGTTCTTGAAAAAGAGCCATTTCTGTCAGAGCTCTCTCAGCCCCACCTGCCTCACAGGGTGTCTGTTGTGGGGAAGGGAAGGGAAAGGAGTTTGTGAGCCGCTCTGAGACTCCCTTGAGTAGTGAAGGGCGGGGTATAAATCCAATCTCTTCTCTTCTTCGTCTTCTACTTTAAACAAACTATTCACTCCCAAATTGGTAGAGGAGGTAAAAACACACACAGACACACACATTTCTGAGCAAACTCTCTCTCTCTCTCTCTCTCTCTCACACACACACACACACACAAGCACAAACATAGATTCAGGTGGGTAGCCATGTTGGTCTGAAGCAATACAACAGAGGGGTCAAAATTTATTTGTTATGAGGGCCGGATCTGACATAAATGTCACTTTGTCGGGCCGGGCCATGTGTGCCATAAAACGTAATGCCAGGTACCGGAGGTATAAACTGTATAAAAGACAGCGAGGCCTCAGGGACAGGGAAGGGGGTGTAGATGAAAACCCACACGGGCAGACCGGAGAGGCAGCAGTGAAGCACTGGTGGGCAGACGCTCCCACGATGCTTAACTGCTGCAGACGAGGTTGTCCTGCTGTGCTGAAGCCACAATAGAGTGGCTCTGCCCACTCCCCCCTCCGCACACCTTCACTTGCATCAGTTGCTTGTGGGCCACATGAGAGCCCTGGGCGGGCCGGTTCCGGACCCCGGGCCTTATGTTTTACACCCCTGCAACAGGGGTCATTTCCTGTGGGAGCGCACAGGAGCGGAGCTCCGGCAGTAAGAAGCCCAGGAGGCGGGCACATGCAACAAGCCCCGCCCCCTGCTCCCAGCAGCCCTGTCAGGCCACAAGGAGCAAGAAGCAGCCAGGTAAGTTGCAGAGCCCCCCCCCCCCCCTGCCCCCCCTCCGGGACCAGCTCCCCCTTTAAGGCACAAGCTCTCCCTCCTCTGTGAGGGCAGATCTGCACGTCCCCCCCCCTTCCAATAGCTAGCAATCCAAAACAGTCCAGTGGAGCCTGAGTGGTGGGTGTTGCCTTCTGACACACTTCCAGTGATGTCAGGGGGTGTGGCCTATGCAAATAAGTTATGCTAATAAGTAATGCTAATGAGCCCCTGCACCTCTTTTTCTACAAAATAACCCCTGCCCTGCAATATAACAAAGTTCTTCAGATATACGAAAGCTTATAGCAAGAATAAAACTTTGTTGGTCTTCAAGATGCCGCCGGACACAAACTTTGTTCTATACACACCTCCAGATGGTGGATGGAGATCTAATCTCCAGGCTACGGAGATAATTTCCCCTGGAGAAAGGGGCTGCTTTGTAAGGTGGGACCGTATGGCGTCCTACCCCGCGGAGGTCCCTCCCCTCCCCCAATCCTGCCCTCCCCGGGCTCCACCCCCAAAATATCCAGGAATTTTCCAACCTGGAGATGGCAACCCGATGATATGAGCAGCTTTCGGTCACAGGAAGGAAATGAAAGAGGGCGGAGGAATTCTGTTGCCTGTTAAGCTCCGAAAATACTTCTGTGACAGGGTGAAAAAAGGAAGATTTGTTTCATTTTGGGCTGGAAGAAAAAACACAAAAGAAAGCCCCTTTTGAAGTGTATTATATGATCGCGGGACTTCAGATCTCTCGCCAGAGACCAGTTCTCCTTGCCAAAACTAGAGGGTTTTTTTAAAAAACAACAACACACAAAACCAATTCCAGAACCGCACAAGCGAAGGACAAAGCCTCATTCTCTCCTGCATGTTTTGTAAGCTGGTGGTTCTGCGGTGGATCAGGTCCAGAACGGTAGCAAAGGATCCGCCGGAGCGATGCAGGGCCGGGTCAGGAAGTCCGGAGCCGAAGCAGAAAACCCCAGTGGAAGCACCACGCCGGAGGAACGAATCAGTACTGTGAAATCCGGGCCAGAGGTGTGGAAGGCAGGAAATATTTCCGTGAGGGCTGAAGCACAGGAAAGGGAGGATGAGAACCGGAGGTCAGAAGACAAGGTTACCAAGTCTGGGCAGGGAAATTCCTGGAGTTTGTGGGATGGAGCATGGGGAGGATGCGGTTTGGGGAGGAGAAAGACCTATTATTCGACCAGAAGGGAGGTCTAAAGGTCTTGGGAGGTGAAAAGTACGCAGACGGAGAGTGATTTCAGCCAAGCGTACTTTATTCAATCAGGAACAAGACGACTTTGGCCGGCTTGCAGGCCGGCTTATATTCCCTCAGAACCCACCACTCAAAACACACCCCCACTTCCCGATAGGTTATTTACAGTGGCCGAGAGTCCCACTGGCTTCTCGGCCAGGAACCTAGCCCCCTGATTGGGGCGGGCTAGGATCCACCTGGTCCATTGTCTCTAGGAGCGAAGCTTGAGGTTTGTCTCTGGACAAGTCTGGACATGTCCGGACTTGTCAGGACTTGATACACTACAGGAGGGTATTCTGGGCCTTCTCAAGGGAGTTTGGAACCAGAGTGGTGGCAGCATCAGGTGACCCCCCACCTGAACCGTGACAGGCCCAGTGGCCCATCCAGTCCAACATTCTGTGTCACACAGTGGCCAAAACCCAGGTGCCATCAGGAGGTCCAGCAGTGGGGCCAGAACTCCAGAAGCCCTCCCACTGTTGCCCCCCCCCCAAAGCACCAAGAACACAGTGCACCACTGCTCCAGATTGGGTGTTCCATCTATACCTTGTGCAGGGGTCATTTCGTAGAAAAAGAGCTAGGGGGACTCATTAGCATAACTCATTAGCATATGCCACACCCCCTGACATCAGGGGCCCGGCAGTGGACCTGCAAGGCCAGCAGGAGTGCGAGGAAGCCCCGCCAAGGCCCTCCCTGGCCCCAGGCAGGCAGGGGTGGGGAGAGGCGGGGAGGAAGCAACTTACCCTCCCTCTTCTCCTGCCTCCTCCTGGCTGAATGAGGGCTGGAAGCGAGGCGGCCGGAAGCAGGGGGCGGGGCTTCGTCATGTGCCCCGCCCCCTGCACCTCACCCAGGGGAACTGTGTTCCCCCGCGTTCCCCCCCGAAATGACCTCTGACCTTGTGACTCATAGATACTGATTGACCCCTGCTCCATATGTTTTGGTCTGGAGAAAAGGGCTGCTTTGGAGGGTGGGCCATGTGGCATTATACCACCCCGAGATCCCCTCCCCAAACTGAACCCTCCTCCAGCTCCACCCCCAAATGTCCAGGACTCTCCCAGCTTGGAGCTGGCTACCCTTCCGGGTTGTTTTCCAGAGAACAAGAAAGAAAGCCACCAGTCTCCTTCAGAGGCATCACCGAACAAACATTTGACGTGGCTGGCCGTAGCGCATACCCGGGGACCCACATGTTGCCAATTGTTCCCCCAGACAAGCCCCTCAGTGTTTGGGCCTCGCTGACATTTTTGTCGCTGACACCCTGGCTCCGAGGCGGTGTCCGTCGGCGCCTTATCGAAGACTGGGTGGCATTGTGGCCCGTCGGCCATCGCGAGGGAGCTGCCTGCAGGACAGCCCAGTGTGTGGTGCAGCACCAAGCGCCACCGGAGCCAGAAAAGAGCTTTCTTTGGGCCCCGGAATGGCCGACAGACTTCACGTCGCCAGACAGGCCAAGCGTGGGCAGGAGCCAAAGATGTACGCAGGCCTTGTCGGCCTGGGGAGAGAAAGGCCTGCCAGTCAGCATCTCGGGCCTAGCCTGGCAGAGAGCCTCCATTGGAACCGCTTGTTCCCAGCGCAAGAACACTTTTGAAAGGAGGGGACAGCGTAGGAGGGGGGGTGCGCGCCGTGCACGAAGGGCTCCAGTTTACAGATTAAACCTTTCCCTTTTCTCCGCTGGTATTATGCGCCAAGATAAAACTGGCGACAGCTGTTGATAAAGCGTCTGGCACCGTCTTGAGGCAACTCTGCGGCTGCCTCTGTCTCAAGCCATTCCCAACGGGGGAGAAACTGACCCCAGCGTTTAAAGAGGAACATTCTCGAGATATTTGTATCTCGCCAGGGAGGGCCGGGGAGGAACAATTGCTCTCCTCTGTGAACAGTGAAACCCAAGTCCCGAGTTCACTCAGAGGGGAGCGGGCGGGAGGGCGACGAGACTCTCCGCAGATCTATCTTCCCCCCTTTTAAAAACGGCTCGAAAGCTGGCAAGGACGCTCGTGGCCTCCTGTCTGAAACTGAGCGCCCGTGGCTCCTGCCCCCCGGGACCCCTCTCTATCTCTACCCATGGTTGAAACACCCCTTTGTGGGAGCGTGTGGTGTAGTGGTCCGGGTTATATCAAAACTTCGCGATATCAAAACTAATTTTATATATTTCATTGTGGTGGGAGGGTCCCACAAAAGTCAAAATGCAGCTCTGAAGGTCAGTATTGTACTGTTTGGTGTCGTGGTGAAGTGCGCGGACTCTACTCTGGGAGAACCGGGTTTGATTCCCCACTCCTCCACTCGCACCTGCTGGATGACCTTGGGCACGCCGTAGTTCTGACAAGAGCTGTTCTTGAAAAAGGGCAGTTTCTGTTAAGAGCTCTCTCAGCCCCACCTGCCTCACAGGGTGTCTGTTGTGGGGAGGGGAAGGGAAAGGAGTTTGTGAGCCGCTCTGAGACTCCTCTGGGTAGTGAAGGGCCATGGGGTATAAATCCAATCTCCTCCTCGGACTGGCAGCAGCTCCCCAGAGAAGAGGTGTCAAACATATAGCCTGTGGGCCGGAACAGGCCCATCCAGGGCTCTTATCTGGCCCGCGAGCAACTGGTCATTACCTTTATTGCCAGATGACAGAGGCTGTGCATTATGCCCCGGTATACTATCCCAGTGCTAATGAGTAACGGGCGGTGGATGTGGGAGGGTGGGCATCAGGGAGATACTCTAAGGAAATACTGTAAGGGAGTTAATGTTTTAAGCATGTTTGTATTTTGAGTAAAAAATAATACCATTAATTGGGTTTGCCTGGGTCCTTTATAAAGTTTATATCTCCAGTACCTGACATTACATTTTATGGATATATCAACTAGACCAGCCACAGTAACGACGACTAAGTAACAGTATGTGCTGTGGTTGCAATCGCACTACAACAACCATAGAATGAACAGTCACAACATACACTTCTGATGAATTTTGTAATCAGAATATCACAGTAGAATCTGAAGTTTCATCCCACATATAATGTTCTCAAAGACAGAGAAGCATGGTTCTTCCGGCTAACACTCTTTATGTGTACGTTCCTATTGTGCATTAGAGTCCATTAGCAGTAAATAGGAATCCTCCCTTTATAAATGCTGGTGTGTTTTCTAGATAGTTTCCACGTTTCGAGGAGAAACCTTCTTCTAAGCAGATTCCTTAATTCGAAAACTGTAGAGAATATACTATAAATTATATACACATAAGCAGGGCTATTTTTGGGCAGGAACGCACAGGAACGGAGTTCCGGCTGGCTTCTAAGTTGGCCACACCCAGCAGGAACTCATTAGCATAACAGGCCACACCCAACGGCAGAAACGCATTAGGATTGGCTACATTAGGGGTGTGTGGCCTAACATGCAAAGGAGTTCCTGCTACAAAAAATGCCCTGGGTTTTGACAACAAACAAGGTAAACAGAATAAGAAGCAAAAGGTGGGTGTGTTTGGATGAGCACACTTCTGGTAACGCGGGGGTGTGACCTAATATGCCAATGGCTGGCGGGGGTGTGGCATAATATGCTAATGAGTTTCTGCTGTTGGGTGTGGCTTATTATGCTAATGAGTTACTGCTGGGCTTTTTCTACAAAAAAAGCCCTGATAAAGAGTATTACCAGGAAGAACCATGCTTTCTGTCTTTGAGAACATTATAGGTGGGATAAAACTTCTGTTCAGATTCTACTGTGATATTTTGATTATACAGTTCATCAGAAGTATATGTTGTGATTGTTCATCCGATGGTGGTTGTCGTGCTATTATGTTTTATGGCACGTATAGCCCGGCCCAGCAAAGTGACAATTATGTCAGTTCTGGCCCTCATAACAAATGAGTTCGACACGTCTGCTCCGGAGTCTCAGGTAGAGGTCTTTCACGTCACGTACTACCCGGTCCTTTTGAACTGGAGATGCCAGGGATTGAACCTGGAACCTTCTGCATGCCAAGCAGGTGCTCTGCCACTGAGCCACGGCCCCTCTTTACAGCTCTCCGGGGTCTCAGACAGAGGTCTTTCCCCTCACCTACTGCCTGACACTTTTCAACTGGAGATGGCGGGGATTGAACCTGGGACCTTCTGCATTCCAAGCAGAGATGCTGCCACTGAGCCACAGCCCCTCTTTACAGCTCTCCAGGGTCTCAGGCGGAGGTCTTTCCCAACACCTACTGCCTGGTCCTTCTTAACTGGAGATGCCGGGGATTGAACCGGGGACCTTCTGTGTGCCAAGAAGAGGCTCTGCCACTGAGCCACAGCCCCTCTTTACAGCTCTTCAGGGTCTCAGGCGGAGGTCTTTCACATCACCTCCTGCCTGGTCCTTTCAAATGGAGATGCCAGGGATTGAACCGGGGACCTTCTGCAAGCCAAGCGGATGTTCTGCCACTGAGTCACGGCCCCTCCCCTGGTCACATGCAAAGCTACAATCCCAGCCCTGCCCCCCCCCAGGCCACTCTGGAAATGCCGGAAGATCAGATGGACGAGGAAGGCCCTTTGAAGGGCTGCTCTTTTCCTCCAATAAATTGTATTCAGAGCAGCAAATCCGCCAAACAGCAGTTGCTGCAAGGCAGTT
>NW_015162032.1:229148-239258 GCF_001447785.1 Gekko japonicus | reverse complement strand
TACTAACCTATGTATCTCACCTATGTATAAAACCTATGTATATATGTACACAACCTATGTATATAATACCTTTATGGAAAGAGAGGAACCAAGAATTTCCTGACTGTGTAGTGATAGCTTATTCCTTACTCTAGGAGTCTAATCATGTTATGAGAATTAATTATGTTTCAAGTGTCACTGCTTTTCGGAGTACCGGAACTGAGGATGGGGGTGACTCCCACCACAGGAACAGGAAGTTCTTGGAAGTCCTGCCTCCCTGGAAAGAGGGTGGGAATCACCCACAATCGGATGTCCTCCAGTCCTCAGAGGAGAAGGACCTCTCACGGTGAGTACCAACGGTCGGTCTCTATGCAGGAGCATATCCAGCCTGTGCTGAAAGCATTGCACTGGCTGCCAATAGCATACTGGATTCGCTTCAAGGTGCTAGTTTTGACCTCTAAAGCCCTTTATGGTCAGGGTCTGGCATACCTAAGGGACCGCCTTTCCCCATACGTCCCCCAGAGACCTCTGCAGTGAGGGACCCAAAATCAGTTGGCCCTCCTAGGCCCCAAAGATTCCAGGTTGGCAATAACCATGGCCAGGGCCTTCTCAGTGGCGGCTCCCCACTGGGGGAATGAGCTCCCAGAAGAGATCAGGGCCCTGCAGGACCTCTTACAGTTCCACAGGGCCTGCAAGACAGAGCTCTTCCACCAGGCCTTTGATTAGGAGCCACAATAAACACCTGAAAAGTGACCCTGTGCCCCGACCCACAACTCCTAGACGGTGTCCACCGCACATATAAATGGATCAACTGACGTGGCGCGAGAATACCATCCTGATTGTCACCCAAGTTAACACTGTTTAATCTGAAACTCTGTTCTTGCGCTTTACTTGAACCCTGTTCCAGCAATTTAGGGTAATTAATTTTAATTGTTGTAGTAAGAACATAAGAGATGCCAATGTTGGATCAGGCCAAAGGCCCATCCAGTCCAACATTCTGTATCACACAGTGGCCAGAAATACCAGGTGCCATCAGGAGGTCCACCAGTGGGGCCAGGACACTAGAAGCCCTCCCACTGTTGCCCTCCCAAGCACCAAGAATACAGAGCATCACTTGCCCCAGATATAAGAACATAAGAGAAGCCAATGCTGGATCAGGCCAATGGCCCATCCAATCCAACACTCTGTATCACACAGTGGCCAGAAACACCAGTGCCATAAGGAGGCCCACCAGTGGGGTCAGGACATTAGAAGCCCTCCCACTGTTGGGCCCCCCCAAGCACCAAGAAGACAGAGCATCACTTGCCCCAGAGCCCCTATCTATACCTTGTGGCTAATAGCCACTGATGAACCTCTGCTCCAGATGCTTATCTAATTCCCTCTTGAAGCCGTCCATGCTTGTAGCCGCCACCACTTCCTGTGGCAGTGAATTCCAAGTGTTAATCACTCTTCGGGTGAAGAAGCACTTCCTTCCTAGTGTTTTATGATTGATTTTAATTGTGTTTATATATGTATTTTTATGTAAGCCGCCCTGAGTCTGCTTTGGCGGGGAGGGTGGGGTATAAATTGAAATAAATAAATAATCCTCAGAGGTGCCAGGGATTGAACCCGGGACCTTCTGCATGCCAAGCAGATGCTCTGCCATTGTGCCGCAGCCCCTCCGCTGACTCTTGTCCTCATAATGTGACCAAAGTTTGGTCATTTTAGCTTCTAGGGGAGAGTTCAGGCCTAATTTGATCTGGAACCCACGGATTTGTCTTTTGGGGGGAGGGGTCGATGGTATCCGTGGAGCTACGATGGCTCAAGTGGCTAAGGCGCTGAACTGCAGACCGGAAGGTCGGTACTTCAGCAGTTCGAGACCCGAGTGCCGCACAACGGAGTGAGCTCCCGTCTCTGGTCCCAGCTCCTGCCAACCTAGGAGTTGGAAAGCAAAAAAAAATGCAAGTAGATAAATAGGTACCGCTTCACTAGGAAGGTAACAGCATTCCGTGCGCCTTGGCCTCTAGTCATGCCAGCCACATGACCACGGAAACGTCTTTGGACAGCGCTGGCTCTTCGGCTTGGAAACGGAGATGAGCACCGCCCCCTAGAGTCGGATTCAACTGGCTTTTGAGCAAGGGAAACCTTTACCTTTACCTATGGTATCTGTAAATCTCTCCCCAGCACCACATTGCAAAGAAATCTACTTTCTTCCTGTCATATACCAGTACAAATTGTTAGTCTTCAAGCTGCCCTGGGACTTCTGTTTAATTTTCTCCCAATAGCCTGACATGTCTACTTCTCTGGAATGATGCCGCACACCTTGCAATATTAGCAAGTTCCTTTAAGGCAGGCCGGTAGAGGTAGGCTAAATGGAGCATAATTCTCTATGGCCCCGGTCACACGTAAGGGTTTGGGCCGGGAGAGGGACGGATCGGGGGCACGGCAAACGGGTGCGATCGCACCCCAACATCTGGGAAGCGGCGCACACCTGTCCCCGATCCGGCCCGTCAGGCTGAAAACCCGCTGCAAAAAAGAACCACCCCTAGAGGTGGACTTACCAGAAAGGCCACGACAAGCACAGCCATGGGATCGCCGGCGCGTCCTTCTGCCGGCACATCCGAGGTTACTGGCTGAGCTGTGCATGCTCACACATGCGCAGTTCGGCAGCCTCCCTCTCTGTTTCGTGGCTTTCTCCCCGGTCTCCCCGGCATCTGATCGTGCCGGGGAGCAAGCGCGCGGCAGCTCACGGGATCTGTGTGATCCCGCTGCCGCGTGCCTATTTTGGTGTAGCTTTCAAAAGCCGCACTTTGCCCGCGCATTTCCCCCCCGTGTGGCAGGGACCTATATCATCTATACTCTCAATTTTCATGTGGCTTACTCTGAGGTAAGTGCACACAGGATGGTGGCCTTGGTGAGCTTGTGTCTGGAGCAGACTTTGAGATGCAGAACTTCCAGACTCGCCTGTTTACTGCCACGACATGTCAAGTATGGGAAACAAAGAAATTTTGGTACAGTGAAGTAAAAAATTTGCCCGCACTACTGAGCCAGATCCTGTCGATCCAAGGGAGAGCTGACACCGTTAGAAAAAATGGAGAGAAGAGCAATGTTCCCTCTAAACTGTGGAATCTTGTGAGCAAAAATTCTTCTTTGTGAGCTACTGGCATTAAAGTTGTGAGCGAGCGATTTGGCTGCTGCATCAATCAGTTTGCCCTGGAGCCATCTTTCCTGAGCTAAAAGAAAAAGGTATGAGCTGGAGGCTAAAAAACTGTGAGCTAGCTCACACTAACTCAGCTTAGAAGAGAACACTGGAGAAGACTAGACTATAAGTGAAGTAAATAAATTGTTTTGGCTTTACAAAGTGCTAAACTGTGTCTGTGCAGGGGCTCTAAAACATTTGAATTTTCACTTTTGTTTTACTGATACCTGTAGACAATGGCGGTTTCGTATTAAATGCAAAGGGTATGGTGAAATCCAGAGGTCATTTTTACGTCTGATGTTTACATTCCATAATTGCTTCTCTCTGCTGCTACTCTAGAGGAACTCAGTTGTGGCTTTGGAGCTGCAGAGTGGTAGAAAACTACCAGCTCCCATTACTGTTAATTAATGTGGATAATGGGTCCGGTGAGAGGTAACTATGTATATCTAGAGTCCCTTATTAAGTGAGAAGAGCTAGGTTGCTAAAAGGGATACGGCCTCCCGCTGCAAGCAATGGGTTTGCAATTGCTGTGAACGCTATGTCCTCTACCTCCGCCTCACCAGCATGTGACCTGGAGAAACGTCTGCACCATCAAAAACAAACCAATGTTTCCTATGGAATTCCATGAAATACAGATTTGGCTGTGTCTGTAAGACGCAGAAAAGGCATGAGGAAAGAACTATTTGAGAGTACATTATTTATTTATTTATTTATTTATTTATCAAATTTATACCCCACCCTCCCTGCAGAGAAGGCTCAGGGTGGCTTCCATACAAACATAAATACAACTTAAAATCATACAATTATTTAAAAAACAGATAAAACAAATACAAAGTGCTGGTGGCAATTAAAATTAACTTAGATGGCACATTTTCAAGATGGATTTCTGCTTCCCGGATGTTCTCAGATGTTCTTCTGCTCGTAATTTCTTGTGGGCATCAGCTCGATGTTAAAACCATGGGTCAGGGCTCTATGGCAGCGACAGCCCCTAATTCTGAGTGACCTTCAGCCCTCACCTGGAGATTGGCAACAATGGTTTCTCCCAACAGGCACTAAGGGGAAATGTATTTTACCTCAGAACACATTTTACCTCAGAACAGCAACAGCAAACTGTTTAGAATGTTAGAGGCAAAGGCCAATGAGGCCACATATGCAAATGACCTCTGTATTCCGAGGCAAAGGCCAATCAGGCCACATATGCAAATGACCTCTGTGTTCTGACTGGCTATGTGGGGGGGAGGAACAGCAAACTGTTTAGAATGTTAGAGGGAAAGGCCAGTGAGGCCGCATATGCAAACGACCTCTGCGTTCCGAGGCAAAGGCGAATCAGGCCACACATGCAAATGACCTCTGTGTTCTGACTGGCTGTAGGGGGGGGGAAGAGCAAACTGTTTAGAATGTTGGAGGCAGGACTCAGGCAAGGCAGCCAGTGGATAGGGAGACCCTCTGAGTGACAGATCAGAGAGCCAACTGATTTCGGAGCATGTTGGAATGTTCAGGGGAGTCCATAACCAAAACAGAATTATATATAAGGAGAGATAGGATACTAATTAATAGTAATAAACACCTTAGCATTCACACAATGCTTTAGCATGTACAAGGCACATCACACACAGTACTGATACTTGCAAAGCCTTTACATGGTTTAGTATTATTACCCTCCCGTGCTGCATCTTCTTGATTGACAACCATATGGTACTAGATTTCTTCTGCTGTATTTGTACATATTAAATGGGGGGGGGGGGAGAATGTGGTATGGTAATGCTTAACATTTCAAACTACAAGTGGTCCTGGTCAGAGTTGTCAACTGCCTGGAGAAAAATGCCTTTCTCTTTCAGATAGATGCTTAATAGGAAGTATTTACTGCCATGCCATTAAAAGTGTTGATGACTCATTTTCATACATAAGCTGCTATTAAAAGGGCACAGAGTTGTTCTTTTTAAATCAAGTGTGTATGTGTGTTATTCCCAGAACTGTACAACTCCACTTCTATAAATTAAAGGTGGGTGGATTGTGTGGATGCAGAGACAGCCACTTGAAGAACCATAGTTAACGGGACTTGGAGTTTACTACTTTGTGGTCTCTGTGGAGCATATGACTGGGTATAGACTAGCAAGCTGACATATCTTGAGGCGGGGAGCTGGTGCTTCAGTGGAACTGGGCGTGGACTGCGGTTCGAAATCACCTCTTGCCTACCAATCTGGGGCATCATGCTTGACAAAATGGATGACCACGCCTAAGTAGCCACCATTAGGTGTTGCCAATCTCCAGACAGGTAATACAAAAACTGAGGGTCACAGTGTTAGGAAGATATGCAAACATGTATGACACTGTGGGTGCGTTCAGACGGGGGCTTTACATCGGTATAGGTGCCGGTTGCAATCGCTGTACTCACCGGCGTTCAGATGGCGAACATCTGCCTCTGCCACTAGGTCCCAAGTGGTATACTGAGTGCAACAGTTGCTTTCGATGTACCCCGGCGTCTGATCGCTCTCCCCCTGTGCCTAGCCATTTCCGTCGGAAGCCTGAGGCTTCTGTTTTTCCCCTGCCATTTTTTTTAAAAAACAGAGCGATATGCGCTTGGGCGAAGCTTCGCCCTGATCATTTGTTGTTGTTGTTTTTTTAAAAAAAGCCCTTACTTTACCTATCCGGAGGAGTCCGAGACTTAAGGGAGGCCAGTTTGGGCTTTAAACTTTAAAGGTTTTGAGCATGCGCAAACTGTGAATGGCTGCCTATGCGCATGCTCAAACTGTGTTTTTTTTAAAAAAATGCCGACGCCCGCAGCGTGTGACCGGGCATACAACAATGGGATCTGCAAAATGGAAGTAAGTGTGATCACGTTTCTGCCGGCATAAACTGCACCGGTTCCAACTGGTGCAGTTTATGCCGGCAGAAAGGCCCCGTCTGAACGCACCCCTGTGTGTAATAGATGTACACTTAAGGTAGATCTATTTTGTGCTTTTTTCCTTTTTCTGTACTATTACATAAGTATTGGTGTCAAGTATTATCAAGCATAGCTTTCATCAAAGTGCAGGTTTACACTGTGTTCAAACCTTCAGACAGCACCTTGTCAGTTTCACAACCACTACTCCCAGGGGACTCTAGTAATTTACCGGTATAGAATACAGTCTTTTTCAAGGACAGTGATGTACATACAGGACATAAGGCACAATAGATTCTCTTTGTGAGTATAAAACTTTTAAAATAGCAAATAGCAGCATATTTTCTAGGTTCCCATCCAATGCTTTCACTGCCACAGGAAGTGGTGGCGGCTACAAGCATGGACGGCTTCAAAAGGGAATTAGATAAGCATATGGAGCAGAGGTCGATCAGTGGCTATTAGCCACAAGGTATAGATAGGGGCTCTGGGGCAAGTGATGCTCTGTCTTCTTGGTGTTTGGGGGGGGTCAACAGTGGAAGGGCTCCTAGTGTCCTGGCCCCACTGCTGGACCTCCTGATGGCACCTGGTATTTTTGGCCACTGTGTGACAGAGTGTTGGACTGGATGGGCCTTTGGCGTGATCCAACATTGGTGTCTCATGTTCTTAAGCTGTGGGGTCTTGTGAGCATAAACTCTACTTTGTGAGCTGCTGGCATTACAGTTGTGAGACAGCGGTTTGACTACTGCATAAATGAGTTTGCTCTGGAGCCCCATCCTTCCTGAGCTAAGACAAAAATCTGTGAGATGGAGGCTAAAAAACTGTGAGCTAGCTCACACTCACTCAGCTTAGAGGGAACACCGGTCCCATGAGAACGTTTGCGGCAAACATCATAACTTATCTAGGAGATCTCCCAGAATTACAACTGAACTCCAGACTACAGAGATCCGTTCCTCTGGAGGAAATGGCTTCCTTGGCAGGTAGACCCTATGTCCTTATACCCCACTGAGGTCCCTCCCATCCCACCACCCCCCAAGGTTCCACGCTCAAATCTCCAGGAATTTCCCAACCTGGAGCTGGCAACCCTAGCTGTGGCACCACAACTCGGGACTCCCTCTCTCCAGGGAGATTCATAACTGAATAATAAGGGAGGGGGAACACACAGGTCTGTATTTCTGGTGGCTGGCTTTCAGTAGAGGAATCCCTCCTCCCAGAGATGCATAGTGGGTGGCTAGGGTGACTAAAAAGTAGAGACATCACCCTGCCAACAAAAGTCCGCATGGTCAAAGCAATGGTATTCCCAGTAGTCATGTTTGGCTGCGAGAGTTGGACTATAAGGAAGGCCGAGCGTTGAAGAATAGATTCTTTTGAACTATGGTGATGGAGAAGACTCTTGAGAGTCCCTTGGACTGCAAGGAGATCAAATCAGTCAATCCTAAAAGAAATCGACCCTGACTGTTCCCTGGAAGGCCAGATACTGAAGCTGAAGCTCAAATACTTTGGCCACCAAATGAGAAGGGAGCACTCACTGGAGAAGACCCTGATGCTGGGAAAGACTGAAGGTCAAAGAAGACAGGGACGGCAAAGGACGAGATGGTTAGACAGTGTCATCGATGCAACAAACATGAAATCAGGCAAACTTCAGAGGACGGCGGTAGACCGGCAGGCCTGATGTGATCTTGTCCATGGGGTCGCGAAGAGCGGGCCTCGACTGTGCGACTGAACAACAACAAAAAGGGTGACTGACTTTGTTGTTCCCCACAGCTGCTCTGTACTGGGTAAAAGGTAATGGTTTCCCTTGCTCGAAGGCCAGTCGAATCCAACTCTAGGGTTGCGGTGCTCGTCTCCATCTCCAAGCCGAAGAGTCAGCACTGTCTGAAGACGTTTCCGTGGTCATGTGGCAGGCATGACTAAACACCAAGGCGCACGGAATGCTGTTACCTTCCCACTGAAGCGGTACCTATTTATCTACTTGCAATTTCTTGCTTTCGAATGGCTAGGCTGTCAGGAGCTGGGGCCAGAGACGGGAGCTCACTCCGTCATGCAGCACTCAGGTCTCGAACTGCTGAGCTCCCAACTTTCCAGTCTGCAGCTCGGTGTCTTAACCCCTGAGCCACCGTGGCCCCTTCTGTATTGGGAGACCCTTTAAAAACAGTAATGTGTAGTTTGCTCCTGAAAGACTGTCCATCAGAATTAGAAGAAAAAAGAGTACAGTAGCACCTTAAAGACGAGCAAAATCTGTGGGAGAGTATGAGCTTTCATGTTCACTTCATCGGGTACCATCAACATCAGAACAGGGGAAATTCAAGAGCAAAGTGTAGTGTGTGTGCTTGTCTCCCAAATGACCAGCAGAGGGCTCTTGAGTGATGCTGATCTTTGCTGGAAGGAATCCCCTGGGTGTAAAGGGATTTCAGCTTTTTGTTTCAGACAAGAGATGCTTGAATATGGAACGTTCGTGCATGACAGGTTGGGAAGACATGTTGCTCTTGTATGGAAAAGAAGCAAGAGAGCCAGTTTGGTGTAGTGGTTAAGTGCGCGGACTCTAATCTGAGAGAGCCAGGTTTGATTCCCCACTCCTCCACTTGCAGCTGCTGGATGACCTTGGACAAGCCATAGTTCTGTCTGAGCTGTTCTTGGAAAAGAGCAATTTCTGTCAAGAGCTCTCTCAGCCCCACCTACCTCACAGGGTGTCTGTTGTGGGGAGGGGAAGGGAAAGGAGTTTGCTAGCCACTGAGACTCCTTTGGGTAGTGAAGGGCGGGGGTATAAATCCAATCTCCTCTTCTTCTTCTTCTCCAGGACAGAGGTTGCAGCAGGTGCTTGGGCAACTTGCCTGCACAGCAGGGTTGGGGGGCAAGCAGCAGCCATCAGCCTCCTACCCTTTTGATGGGGTGTGGTTCTCCTCGGCCCCCCCATTGGCCCTCCTGCTGCCAGAGTTCTCTCAGCCCCACCTACCTCACAGGGTGTCTGTTGTGGGGAGGGGGAGGGAAAGGAGTTTGTAAGCCGCTCTAAGACTCCGAGTGAAGGGCGGGGCAAAAATCCAATCTCTTCTCTCATCTCTTGTAGTAACATGACAGAAATCCAGAATGAAAAGACGGCCTTTATCACAGTGGTCGCAAGCTAGATCTGGAACTGGACCCAAAGAGCCACACGTGGGGACTCCTGGGGTTTCCTGCTCTGGGTTGGGAAATACCTGAAGATTTGGGGGGGGGGGGGGAGGCTGGGGTTTGGGGAAGGGAGGGGCCTGAGCAGAATGCAATGCTAGAGAGTCCCCCCTCCAAGGCAGCCATTTTCTCCAGGGAGGCCGATCTGGGTCATCTGGAGTTGGTAATAGTGTAAACTAATAGCAGGACATCTTAAGGTGTCACCTGGAGGTTGCCAACCCTGGGGACTCCTGATTCCTACACTTTGTTTGCATGCAAAGACACCAGAGACGTCAGGGGAAAGTGCAAGCAAGTTATAGAAATGTGACTGATTTCACACAAGAGCTGCGCCACGGTTGCGCCTCCCTTTGCCCCGCTTCTATTGGTCAATTTCCCCCTCGAAGCCACGTGGCCGCGTTTTGACCCGCGGCTTCACCCGATTTTCCCCGCGGTTTTGTGATTCTCAAAAAAACCAGATCACAAAACTGCGGGGGAAATCGGGTGAAGCCGCGGGTCAAAACGCGGCCGCGCGGCTTCGAGTGGGAAATTGACCAATGGAAGCGGGGCAAAGGGAGGCGCGACCGCGGCGCAGCTCTTGTGTGAAATTGGTCTGTGCCTTTTCATCTGTTTCTTATCATGTGTGTGATATACTTAGGGTCTGGTCACACACAGAATTAGCTGCGCAATAAGGACGAATGTTGGGCGGATCTTAAGGGTGCGATCACACAAAAACATCTGGCAAGTGTCCCGCACCCGTCGGCAACCCGTATCGCCCAGCCGAAGAAGCGGAGTTAAAAGATAACAGGGGAAGTGCACTATTTTCCAGAAAACGCCGGCCGCGGGCGGGCATCGGATCACGGAAGCACTGGTATCCCATTGCATCCGGTGGTATGCCCACAAATGCGGAACCACGTGTGCGCACAAATGCGTAATG
>NW_015162032.1:198842-229130 GCF_001447785.1 Gekko japonicus | reverse complement strand
CTGAACCGCCTCACCTTTCTTTGCCACGCTTCACCATCAATGTGTGATCGCGGCTGAGCGCATGTGCACGGAGCCTCGGGGCAATGTCTGATCGTGATACTGCGCTTCCTTTTGCTCTGGAGCAAAAAGCCTAGCTTCGTCCCCGGATTATCTCGCTGGTGTGACCGGGACCCTAATTTGTTAACATTTATATTGCCCTTTGTATTTGGAAATGTATATTGAAGTCAATACTTGAAGATACATCATTACTTTATTTATGTATTTACCCAGGAACTGCTTTTTAGACCTCAGTTGGTAGGGTCTATGCCCACCTTTTTCTTTTTTCTTTCCATCAAGTTGCAACCGACTTGTGACCCAACAGGGTTTTCAGGGCAAGAGACATTCAGAGTTGCCATTGCCTGCCTCTGTGTAGAGACCCTGGTATTCCTTGGTGGTCTCTCACAGAGGTCATTTTGGGGGGGGATCATGGGGGATCGCAATTCCCCCGGGTGAGGTACAGGGGGCGGGGCACATGATGAAGCCCGCCCCCTGCTTCCGGCCGCCCCGCTTCCGGCCCTCATTCAGCCAGGAGGAGGCAGGAGAAGAGGGAGGGTAAGTTGCTTCCTCCCTGCCTCTCCCCACCCCTGCCTGCCTGGGGCCAGGGAGGGCCTTCGCGGGGCTTCCTTGCACTCCCGCCGGCCTTGCAGGTCCACCGCCGGCCCCTCATGGGGCTCGCTTATGACACACTTCCGGTGATGTCAGGGGGTGTGGTCTTATGACACACTTCCGGTGATGTCAGGGGGTGTGGTATATGCTAATGAGTTATGCTAATGAGTTCCCCTAGCTCTTTTTCTATGAAATGACCCCTGGTCTCTCATCTTAATCCTGACCAGGGCCACCAACCCTTCTTGGCTTCCAAGATCTGACAAGATTAAGTTATCCTGGGCTATCCAGGTCAGGGCATGTTACATGGATTGCCTGGGTCTGATTACAGACGTACAGGGCAGAAGACGTGTACAAGGGCTCTTTATACGCTATGTATAAAGTTAAAGGGAAAGGTTTCCCTTGCTTGAAAGGTAGTCGAATCCGACTCTAGGGGGCATTGCTCATCTCCGTTTCCAAGCCGAAGAGATTTCTGTGGTCATATGGCCAGCATAACTAAACGCCGAGGCGCATGGAACGCTGTTACCTTCCCACCAAAGTGGTACCTATTTATCTACTTGCAATTTCTTGCTTTCGAACTGCTAGGTTGGCAGGAGCTGGGGCCAGAGACGGGACCTCACTCCGTCACATGGCACTAGGGTCTCAAACTGCCGAACTACAGACCTTCCGGTCTGTAGCTCAGTGTCTTAACCTCTGAGCCAACGCGGCCCCATACTCTATGTATATGAGGGTCAAATTGTGAGGGATACCAGTGGAAGGAAGAGACCTTTGATTGAATAAATGGAGTTTTATTCTAAATAAATGCAAAGTTCCCACTACTCATCCATGCAACAATAATAGCAATAGATCAGCACACACAGAGCTAAGAAATGGAGAGGTGATTGATAGCAACAAGAAGAGGGTTGGTTTTGGATTAGGGCAATATTTACCCGATCCTGAATTCCGGAATCCACATGGCAGAAGGAGGACACGGCCGACCAGCGGTTTGTGTCAAAGGCTCGGACAGAGTCTGAGGAGACACTCTTATGGGCACCTCAAGAGCTGGACAAAGGCTGAGGTGCGGAGTGCCAGTTTAAATATTTTTGGGCAGAGCCAGGGGTGGGCTGGCCCAGGGTGCAATGAGTAGCCAGATTAAGTTGGGTACATGCAGGATGCTTTGGCTTAAATGTCCAAGGTTGGGAAAGTAACCAGTGTTTGCATTTCTATGGGTGATTCTGCACTAGACCTTAAGTCCTGGTTCAACCCTGTCCCCGAACTTACATTCTTCACTACACTTGAGTTCACCCCTGTAATTATCTCGGGGTATTTTTTGTTTCCACATTACATGGAGGTCACCCCAGTTTCACCCCACACTTGTCCCGGGATAAACGGATGCTGTTATAACCAGGGATAAATGCAAGGTATTGTGTCACAAGTTGAACTCTGATAAAACCAGGGATGAGATCCAAGTGCGGGAAAGACCTGTGTTTCAGTGGCTTGATGCGGAGTAGGGAAGGGTGCGAGGCCCTTGAAGGAGACAGTGCCGTTTGCCATGGCAGTGCTGGGAGTCAGAGGGGACCAGGGACTAGTATGGCGAGGATCTCTCTCTCCGTTGACTGTGTCGGTCATGGGCTCCTCTGCACGTGCTTGCTCGCCACATTCCTATTAGGGTTGGTTCCTCCTGAGCCTGTTAGGCTGGTTCAAAAAGGGAGTTTTTCCTGGCTCCATGTTGCCTGCCTGTGCCAGACCAATGTGAGGTGTGGGACCCTGGTCTTACTGCCTTTCTGGCTGCCGGGTCCCTCTGAGGTTTTGGGGGGAGGGCAAGTTTAAAACAGGTATATCGGGGGAGGTTAACGGGCATACCCACTGTTAAGTATTGGGACTGAATCATTCCAGGTCTGTCACACGAGAGACTGGCTGAGCTTGGAGCACAAGAACAATAGCTGACCAGGACTCTGGAAGTAACCAATCAAGTAGTAATGTTGTGTAAATAGCCTATCCCTGGGAGTGGGGTGTGTTTGGGTGTGGCAATTGCCCGCTATTTAACAGAGCTGAGGCTCTGGGGTCTTGTCTTGCTCTTGCTGAAATCACAAATAGTTGAGCTGATCACTAGACTCGAGCCTCCTCATCCATGGAACCCACTATTTAACACCCACTCTACAAACTTGTGGTGACCCAAAGGAGCTTACGTTGTTTTCACATCTTCCATTTTGTCCTCACAACAACCCTGAGAGCTAGGTTAGGCCGAGAGTGTGTGACTGGCCCCAGGTCACCCAGCAAGCTTTCATGGCAGAGTGGGGATTCGAACTTGGGTTTCCTAGATCCAAGTCTGGCAGTCTAACCACTGCACCACACTGGTTGTCAGTGGCTTCTCCCAAAGAGTCCTGGGAACCGTAGTTTGGTCAGCAGCTGAGAGTTATCTCAGATGAGCAGTTCCTCCTTCTACAATTCCCCGTGTATGAGACTGGGAAAGCGAGAATCCATGTAGGGGCATGGATAGAGTGGCTCGAGATAGCATAGTGGGAGGAAGAGATGTGAAGAAAGATTTTGGAAACTGGCTGGAACAGAAGACAGAAAATCGTGGTATCTGTTTGGTGTAGTGGTTAGGAGCGCAGACTCTAATCTGGGAGAACTGGGTTTGATTCCCCGTTCCTCCACAGGCAGCTGCTGGTGTGACCTTGGGACAGTCACAAGTTCTTTCAGAGCTGTTCTCTCACGGCCAGTCCTCGAAAGAGCTCTCTCAGCCCTGCCTACCTCACAGGGTGTCTGTTGTGGGGAGGGGAAGGGAAAGGAGATTGTAGGCCGCTCTGAGACTCCTTTGGGTAGTGAAGGGCCAGGTATAAATCCAATCTCCTCCTCCTCCTTCTCTAACCCCGCAGGGGTTTGGGGAGGTAGGTCAGGCCCTCGTGTCTGCCTGTAGGCAGCTTTGCTTCCTTTCATGCCATGAGGGTATGATGCGATTGCCAGCCCCTTGACGCGTTCAGAGGAAGAACCAGCCATTGTGAGGCATTGTGCAATGCCGTGACATTACTTCCAGTCATGTAACCGGAAGTGACCTCACGTGTGTCTGCAATGCTCAGCCAATCTCCCAAATCTCTATGTTTTCCCCAGACAGGGGAGATGGAGGGAAACCGGGAGTGAAATGGGTGGGGGGGATGAGAGGAAACTGGTACTGGAAGGGCCTTGCAATGTCAGGAACTGGTTAATAGTGGCTGTTCAATGTTCTTTCTCATCAGTTTCCATCCATTTCACCTGTGGCTTGCCAAACAGGAAGCACCGCTTTCAGAGGTGCAGCGGCGGATGATTGATTGGACCGATGCGATAGGCTCTTCAAAGTTCCCTTTCGCCGCTATCAGAGAGGAAAGGAGAAGGCAGGTGGAGAGTTTCTCACAGCTCCCGAGGGGGGATTGGGGAGTGGACTGAAGTGCAAACACACCCTCCTGCCCCTCGCCAAGGACAGTGAAAGACAAACAGGGCAAATCCTTCATTCCGAAGCACAGGCTGAAAAAGAAACAGGTGGGCATCTTCAGCCAAAGACTGGCCTGGAAACAAAATAGGAGGTTTACCCAGTGGGTTTCTTTACATCCCCCAGCCCTGGCAGGCGCTCAGGAAAACCAGCATAAACAAATGGAGTAAATACAGGTGGATTATGGTTAGTCACAAACAATGCTCCCTCTAAGCTGTGGAGTCTCGTGAGCAAAAATTCTACTTTGTGAGCTGCTGGCATTCAAGTTGTGACGAGTGAGCCATTTGGCTGCTGCAGAAACCAGTTTGCTCTGGAGCCCTCCTTCCTCAGCTAAGACTGAAGGCGAGCTGGAGGCTAAAGAACTGTGAGCTAACTTAAACTAACTCAGCTTAGAGGGAACACTGGTCACAAAGCTGTGTTGAGAGTTTAATTTATGGGCATTTAAGAGTAAAAACTTCCATTTCCTCACCTGACACCCCCCCCACACACACACACACCCTAGAAATAATGAATTTACGATACACACCAAGCAGGTTCAGGCATCGAATGCCGTTATCTAGGGAAGTCTGGAGGTGCTCCCAGTGGGCGGACAGAAATTCTGAGGTGAAAATGGCTCTCTTTTTAGAAGGAGCCTGGGGAGATGGACAGGGAGGGCAACATCAGCTTTGCAGAGCGATTGTACTGCTGCATTGTGGGAGTACGTCTCTGCTCCACGAGCAGAGATATCAAGTTTGGTTGTCATGGCTTCTCCCTGAAAGATCCTAAGAACTGTAGTTTGATAAAGCAAGCTCGGGGTTCTCTGAGAGAGCTGCAACTCCACCCCTTGAGTGCTGCTGGTTCTAGGGTTTCCTGTAAAAAGGTAAAGGTTCCCTTGCTCGAAAGCCAGTCGAGTCCGACTCTAGGGTTGCGGTGCTCATCTCCGTTTCCAAGCCGAAGAGCCAGCACTGTCCGAAGACGTTTCCGTGGTCATGTGGGCGGCATGACTAAACACCAAGGCGCACGGAACACTGTTACCTTCCCACCGAAGGGGCACCTATTTATCTACTTGCAATTTCTTGCTTTTGAACTGCTAGGTTGGCAGGAGCAGGAACTAGAGACGGGAGCTTACTCCGTCATGTGGCAACTCAGGTCTCGAACTGCTGAACTACTGACCTTCCACAGCCTGCAGTGCAGCATCTTAACCACTTGAGCCACCGCAGCTCCTAGGGTTTCCTGAGCAACTGTTTAATCCATTTGACAGGTAAGCATCTATTTCCATGGTCGTAGACTCACTTGGATTGGTGGCAGGCAAGATCTAGAGCATAGACGGATGTGACGGACTGCACTTTTTAAAAGCTTACAAGTTGCTGTACAGAGTAAAGGACTGTGAAGGGTTAATTCTTCACAGAGCCAGAGAGTCTTGAGTGACAGGTTGCTCCAAGCAATCTGATTGGTTAGCATCAACTGAGCAGAGAAAGTCTTGAGAGAGCTGCATGCTGAAGAGAGATTCAGTCAGATTTCTGCCATGGCTGAGCTGAGTCCAATTTCAGCCTTAGAACAGTTTAACACAGACAGGAGAGTTGGGGGAAAGTTGGCAAGGAAGTTTGGGAAGTAGGTGAAGACTCCTATTCTGTCCAAGGAAAGGGGTAGATCTTCTACTGAGAGAAGAAAATTCCCTACTCAGTCAAACAGGGAAGACCGCTGTGAAGAGTGCTGAGATTCCTGGTCTGGTGTGGTTAGAAACTGCCTTTAGAGACCCTAAAAGACCCTAAAACATGGGTAGAGTGTTTGCAGTATTAGCATTTGCAGAAGTGATCGTTCTTGGTTCAGATTTACTTAGATCTTCAAGGACCTTAGGCAGATCATGGGAGGGAGGGCAGGAAGGGTTGCATCAGTAATTCGTTCTCATGGTTCTTATGCATAGAGCTGCCAAGTCTCGTTGAATCGCTACGCGTCACATCCTGGCGACGGCGGTGCAACGCCTGTTGCTGTCCCCCGCAGCAGAGCTCCTGTAAAGAATGACGATCCCCCGCCGCGATTCAACGAGACTTGGCAGCCCTACTTATGCACCCAGGGAAATGCCAATCACCACTTTGGGGTCAGGGAGCAATTTTTCTCCAGGCCAGTTTGGACAGGGATCCTGGAGGTTTGGGGGGGGGGGGTTGGCCATCTTCTGCGCATGGAGCAGCGGTCACTGGGTGTGTGTGTGGGAGGTATTTGTGAATTTCCTGCATTGTGCAGGGGGTTGGAGTAGATGACCCTGGAGGTCCCCTTCCAAGTCTATGATTCTATGACCCTGCCTTCAGAGGTGAGGTGGGGTGCAGCCAGAGACAGGACCTCTTCAGTAGTAGCACCTCCCCTGTGGAATTCCCTTTCCCTTGAGGCTCACCTGGCACTTTCTTTAAGGCACCAGGCCAAAACCTTCCTGTTTTCCCAGGCTCTGAATCAAGGGGTCGGTTTTTAACACTCTTTTAGCCAGGTGTAGTGTATCAGGCCCTGCCAGGGCCGGGCATGCCTGGACTTGCCAGGCACAAACACCACTAGCTTCAAGCCTAAAGACAATGGGCCAGTAGGATCCTAGCCAGGCCCAATGAAAGGGCTAGGTCCCAGGCCAAGAGGCCAATAGGTCTCTTGGGCATTGTAAATAGCCTATCGGGAGTGGGGGTGTGTTTGGTGGTGGGTTTCTCTGAGGGAATAAAAGCCGGCCTGCGAGCCGGTTAAGGTGTCTTTGTTCCTGACTAAATAAAGGTATGCTTAGCTGAAATCACTCTCCGTGTGCATACTTTTCACCAGGAAACTGTTGTTTTAAGCGTCTGCGATCTGCAGCCAAAAGCTTTCTCGGTGCACCACCAGGTGAAGCAGCAGGATGACCTCAGGTGAAGGTTTCTGAGCCCTGCATCTGTCACTTTGGGGACTGTGGGGGGGGGGGGAACAGTCTTGCAAGCTCTGTCTCTGCCCATTTGGGAGCTTGGAAGTTCTGTGGCTGTCCTGGATCTTTGCTTGGCAAGGCCCCGTCTTCCTTTTTCTTGTGTAACCAGCATAACTTTCTTGGGGTAACTTTCCACTGCAACTAGCTAACCTTGCTGGATCAGGGGAACGCTGTAGTCGACACAAGTTATCTTGATTTCAGTAAGGCTTTTTGATAAGGTTCCACATAATATTCTTGTTGGCAAATTGGTAAAATGTGGTTTGGATCCTATGACTGTAAGTGGTTGACAGATC
The DNA here is from genome assembly GCF_001447785.1 of Gekko japonicus. Lineage (NCBI taxonomy): Eukaryota > Metazoa > Chordata > Lepidosauria > Squamata > Gekkonidae > Gekko > Gekko japonicus. The sequence goes on along the minus strand of NW_015162032.1, from coordinate 221,842 downwards.
ACGCCCAAAGAGTGCTTGTAAATGGTTCCTCATCTTCTTGGAGAGGAGTGATGAAAAGTACGCAAACGGAGAGTGATTTCAGCAAAGCGTACTTTATTCTATCTGGAACAAGACGAGTTTGGCCGGCTCGCAGGCCGGCTTATATCCCCTGAGAAACCGCCACCCAAAACACACCCCTACTTCCCTATAGGTTATTCACAGTGGCCGAGAGTCCCATAGGCTCTCGGCCGGGAACCTAGCCCCCCTGATTGGAGCGGACTAGGATCCGCATAGTCCATTGTCTCTTGGAGCGAAGCTCTGTGTTTGTCTCTGGACTTGTTTGGACTTGTCTGGACTGGATACATTACAAGTGACAAGTGGAGTGCCTCAAGGAGCTGTCCTGGGGCCTGTTTTGTTTAACATCTTTATCAATTATTTGGGTGAAGGCAGGGGTCATTTCCTGCAGGAGCGCACAGGAGCAGAGGTCCGGCAGTAAAGAGCCCAGGGGGCGGGCACATGCAACAAGCCCCACCCCCTGCTCCCAGCAGTCCTCAGAGCAAGAAGCAGCCAGGTAAGCTGCAGAGCCCCCCCCAGCCCCCAGTCCAAAACAGTCCAGTGGTAACTTTAAGACCAAGTTTTATTCCAGCAGGAGCTCAGATCTCCATCTGCCTAGATCAGGGGGGGTTCACAAAATTTTCCTGGCTATTGGTCTCCTGGTTCCATAAAGTCATTCCCCATGCTCCCACCCAATAAAAAGCATTATTCAGAGCAGCAGTTTGGACAACCCACTAAGGAAGGTAATCACATAAAGTCCAGAACAGTAACAATTAATTGCACATTTATTTACAATCCAATTAAAACTGTTTAGTTTAATTTATTCAACAAAACGGATGAACCCGATCCAGTAATACCGGTTTTCCAATATCTGATAGTCATTTAACGAGAATCTTAGAATAGCACATTTAGTAACAATTTCACTGTTCAGTAAATTCTAAATGCAATGGATGGGTTTGAGACCAGTTTCCCAATGTCTGGTTTAAAATCACTTAGCAGGAGTCCTAAGTCACCACATTCGGTAATCTGGATTTGGTTTCTTTGCTTGGAGAGTTGGAATACCACACTCAAACTATGCTCCACCAAAGAGGATGCTGGGAATGCAACAAAGAGCTTGCGTACTTATCTTATTGTTCTTTTGATTCAAAGGTCTCGAACACACTGAAACGCAACCCTCTTATAGGCAATCGCCGCAGCTAAATATTGAGTGACTAAGGTAGTTTTTCTATCCTCCTGTATGAGGAGAAACTGGATGATTTTTTGAGATGGTAAATTCACATAGCCTATTAAGAGAGAGGACAAATACCTTTCCTCTCAGATCAGACCAGATTTCACACTCCAATAAAATACGTTCTAAGGAAGAACTTGAGCTGACCAGATCCACGTTTACAAACTCTTGTTCAAATACATTGTGCCTGCAAATTGGCCTTCCAGTACAGCTGAGGGAAAGGAATTTAACCAAGCAAACATAAATGCTCTTCTATGATGTGGGACTGTTAGGTCTTTTAAGACAGACCCAGGTAGTCAGCCATGCTGCTCTGAAGCAGCGGAACCGATTCAGAGTCTGGTGGCACCTTTAAGACCAACCCTAGCTTGTTATTTTGGACTTTGCACATCTCAAACATCATCATGTTACATGTTAATTTCCCTTTCTATAAGTCTGAACCTTACACACCATTCCAATGTATTTGAAAAATTGTGTCTTGCACACGAAAGCTCACCCCTTGAATAAACCTTTGTTGGTCTTAAAGGTGCCCCCACGGGACTCTTAAATTTGTTCTAGGTCTTTTAAGTACATAAAAGAAGGGAACTCCAAAGAACACTGGTGAGCATACATGCTGTGCCCTCAGTCAGGTACTTGCTCTATCCAAATTCAGTCCTGAAGGCTTTATTCGTTTTATGATGTTCATATCTTTTCAACAAATCCTAACCCTTGGAGTCTATTTTTTTAACTCGTATTTTATTAATTTCCCCAAAGAACAATATAAAATGTAACAGTATATCAACATTCACAGTATAGCACATAACTGGTGCAGGTAAAACAAAGGAATAAAGCAGTGTGTTGAACATGTACTAAAAGTTGTGATAGAATAACAACATACGGAGGTATGAAGTCTTATCATGATCATCTATAATAGTATCCAGGAAACGCATAAAGACAGCCATAATAGTTGTAGTCAGGGGTCATTTCCTGCAGGAGCACACAGGAGCGTAGCTCCGGCAGTAAAGAGCCCAGGGGGCGGGCACATGCAACAAGCCCCACCCCCTGCTCCCAGTAGCCCTCAGTCAGAGCAAGAAGCGGCCAGGTAAGTTGCAGACCCCCCCCCCCGGGCCCCCAGTCCAAAACAGTCCAGTGGCAGGTTTAAGACCAAGTTTTATTCAGGTACAAGCTCTCCCTCCTCTGCAAGGACAGATCTGCACATTCTCTCCCCCCCCAATAGCTAGCAATCCAAAACAGTCCAGTGGAGCCTGAGCGGCGGGTGTTGCCTTCTGACACACTTCCGGTGATGTCAGGGGGTGTGGCATATGCTAATCAGTTATGCTAATGAGTTATGCTAATGAGCTCCTCCACCTCTTTTTCTACGAAATGACCCCTGGTTGTAGTCATAATATATATAGTCACAGTGTTTACGTGGAGTTGATTAATTGCTGCAAAACCTGACATGTTAGAACAATGGGATACAACATTAGAACATTAGGGACTACATCATGGGAGGGCATGTATTCGATAGCAGGAAACCATTTTGCAACAAATTTGGACTGAGAAGAGTGATTGCCAGGGTCAGTTGGTCAGTGATCTTTTCCATTATGAAAAGATTCCAGATTTTTGAGTGCCATAAGGGAAGAGGCAGTCCGGATCTGTCCCTCCATTTGGAGGCTGTGGCTGTTTGAGCTGCTACTAACAGAGTTGTGATTAAATCTCTGGTAGATGCTGGATGGTCAAGGGGTAGGCCAGTGGTTTAGCAATACCAGTTCTGGTGTAACTTTGCAGGGTAAGTCCAGTAATAATTTTGAAGTGGTCAAAAATGTTAAGCCGGGCCATGTTAATGATGCGGCACTCCCACCAGCAATGCTCAAAGAATCCTAGCATGCCGCATTGCTTCCAACAGGAACAATTACCTGCGGTTGTCATAAGAGATAACTGATGTGGTCTTATGTAGTCATGAGATAGAATTTTCAGTGTTTGGAGTGTAAGGCGAAGATAGCGGCGAGCCCGAGTACGGAGACCAGTGCCTGGAGAGCATGATGTGCAACGAAGACTGGAGCCGATTGGACAAAGAGTCGAGCTGCCTCGTTCGTGTTCTGTGGGGGCCATCTGCTGGAAAAAGAGCCGCTACTGCAGAGAATCCGTACTTCAACACTGGACACCTGCGCCCTCGAGGAAAAAAGAACCACCATCGAATCCACCGCCGAATCCAAGAAAGACCCTGCTGTTAGGTGCCTAGTTAGGAAAAATACCCTCCCCTCACCATTGTACTCCTAGCTTAGATAAAATTGTGTCTGTAAACCGCTCTGAGCCTCATGGATAGGGCGGTATATAAATCGCAAGTGTAATGTAATGTTAAGAGAGGGAGATTTAAAAAGAGGTGAGGCCCATATTCTGTCCCATTGGTCGCCAGAAATGTTCATATGACATGTTGATTGCCAAACGTTTTGGTAGCGAAGTGGTGTGGAACTAGCATGGTCTAGTAATAATGCATGAAGAGAGGTAATTAGACCTTTTGTGGTATCAGTATATGATTTAATGATCTTTTCAAACATAGTGAGAGGTCAGACATGCCATTTATAAAGTTCATGGAGTCTATTTTTAATGATCACCTTCCTTGGCTCCGTATAAGGGTTTTTCTCAATAAGGTTCAAAATTCCTTTCCTTGCAACAACGAGCTTCTTAACCACCGACCATAGTGAAGGATAATGATCAGGAATTTCCTTCTGTAACCAAAACTCTGGGGACGATTTCTTCTTCTCTTGCTTCAGCTCAGTGCCATTTGTAGCTCCATTACCTCAACCTCCTCAGCAGCAGAAAATGGATTTATCACCCAAGCTGGAATTTCCATAGAAAGAAAATTGTTAAATTGCTCAGACATGTCTGTATGCGGCGTATCCAAATGGTCACCAAAAAACCCTGCAGATCATCACTTGCTATCCCACATTTCTCTTCTAGCTCAGATGGGCTCTGAAATTGGTATCGCTTGTGACCAGAGGTCATTTCGGGGGGGATCGCGGGGGATCGCAGTTCCCCCGGGTGAGGTACTGGGGGGCGGGGCACATGACCTAAGTTTCCTGCCCAGCAGCCTAAATTTCTCCTCCAGGACCTCACGACTGCATTTCCCCACATCGTTGGTGCCGACATGCACCACGACCACTGGCTCCTCCCCAGCACTATCTACCAGCCTATCTAAAAACATGGTTTATTGATATCTCTGACTGAGCAAGGATTAAAAGAAAAGCTGGGAAAGCTCACAATCCTCCAATTCAGAGGTATTGAACACATTTGTTACAAGGGTCAGATGTGACGTAAATGTCACTTTGTTGGGCCAGGCCATGTGCGCCATAAAATGCAATGCCAAGTACAGGAGATATAAATTTTATAAAAGACACAGGCAAACCCAATTAACAATATTATTTTTTACTCAAAATACAAATATGCTTAAAACATTAGCACTCCTACAGTATTTCTTTTATTTAACAGTCTGGCTCAAATAAAATTAACAGTTTTTATGACCACACTTTATCCATCTTCAGTGTTTTACTGCAGAGTTTCCTGATGCAAAGTGCAATGAAAAGTGAAAAACCGATGTTGTGGGTTTGCAACTACCAATTTTTCTCTGAGTTTTGCTTCCCCACCACCACCATCTGTGATGCTCCATCTGTGTCCAGACTCACTGCTTTTGCCTAGTCGACACCAATTTTACCCAGAGCGCCTACCAAGTTCTTGAAGATGTCATCACCTGTGGTTGTGTCTTTCATTGGAATGATTTCTACAAATGCTTGTGTAACATACATCTCTCAATCAGCTCCATGAGTAAAGATTGCAAACTGTTCTGTTAGGGTTCTCTGTTTTAAAAATCTGTTCAAAAATGGAGAGGGGGATCTCTCTAAGTGAAATAAGGTGTTGATTTCAGATGGGATGAAATCCACTCAGTGCTAGTGATGATAATGAAACATTTTAAAATGCAGAGGTGATGAGTTAATGTGAAGAAAGGCAGCCGGCGAGGTGGGAAGGGAGAGAGGGGGATGTGTTAAACTGGAACATATGGAACTATAAAGGTATTTTTAAATACTTAGGCATTTACTTTCAGTCATTAAATAATGGGATCCAATCCAAGTGTTGTAATTACTAAACAGTGTCTTCCTGAAAGAAAATAAAATCCCAGAGTGACACAGAGTAATCTAATTCAATTTTTTCCCCAAAATGAGCCAAAATAATTTCCTTTTAACTCCCCTTTCCCCTGATCCCAACACATCTATTTGCTGTGCCGCCTTCCTTTCTTTTAATGTGCACGTGTGTCTGTGTGTATGACCATAGACAACCCATACTAACCAGGTCTCAAAGTAAACAGCAAAGCTGGGTAATCTCAAATGTAAATTGCGCATGTCAGAAGAACCCCCTCTCCCTCCAAAGCAAAGAATAATGGTGGAGGAGGGGGAAGAGGAGTCCTCAGCCAATGGAGGAAAGGAGGCTTGGCTCTGTATCTCTCCTTGTGTGATTGAGGCAGATGGGGGAGAGCAAGCAGTGAGACAGCAGCAGCCCTGGGGGAGTAAGCAGTAGAAGGCAAGTTGCTCGCAGGCCGGATAAGAGCCCTGGACAGGCCTGTGCTGGCCCGCGAGCCATAAGTTTGACACCCCTGCTGTAACCTATAGTATCCTGAAGGATAGAACATTCAGGATGTTGATTCTTAGGATTTCAAGCATTCAGGATTGTTCCATTACCTTGGTTTCATTGCTGGTCTCCACATCACATGACGATCACAGAATCATAGAATCATAGAGCTGGAAGGGACCTCCAGGGTCATCTAGTCCAACCCCCTGCACAATGCAAGAAATTCACAAATGCCAACCCCTCCACACCTGCAGTGACCGCTGTTCCATGCCCAGAAGGTGACAAAAAAACCCTCCAGGATCCCTGGCCAAACTGGCCTGGAGAGGAATTGCTTCCTGGCTCCAAAGTGGCCATCAGCATTTCCCTGGGCCATGTAAGAAAGGGCCACAAGGCAACCCTTCCTGCCCTCCCTCCTATGATCTGCCTATGATTGTTGCTGTTATACAGAACTCGGGTGTAAAAGAGCTCACAAAGGTAAAAGCTAAGAGGGTTTCTTTCTCTTGTTCGGAGGTATCGTATCTGCCCTTGGCCTTCCCTTTGCAGATCCTCTTTCTTTTTCTGTCCCCGAAAGGAAACCGTGTTCTTGCATTTTGGCCTTCCAAGCTGTGTAATGTGAGATGTGACTTGGCCATTGTCCTTCTCCCGGCACTTCTATGGCACTGGATAGCTTCATGCCTGGGATCTGAGTCAGTCCCTCTCCTCTTTCTTTTGTCCTCTTGCTAGCCCGCAAACGTTTTCTTGTAACCTCTGAGCCCAGTACAGAGTGCAGACCAGGTTTTAAGAAACCTTGGTACGCCTTTTGGGATGTGCAAATTTTGACGTGTAAGGCCCTTTACCACACAGAAAGGAAAAGTGGAATCCTTCTATTGCCTCTGAAGTGAGCATTGGGTTTGGAGCTGGATTCAGAGGCAGCGTGCCAAAGAGGTACTCTGACTGTCTCTAAGGGTGATTCTGCATCTGCCATTCAGTCCATGTTTTCTCAACACTGAGGGAAAGGTGCAGCTCAAAACCACATTCAGATACCCCTGGGGCAACTGACTGCGAAGTCAAAGAAAGCGAAAGCGGCATGGAGTGTGGAGGCTACCATAAAACCCGATGATCAAAGAAAGCGAAAGCGGCATGCAGTGTGGAGGGGAATTTCTGTTCCAAGGTGGGTTTGGTAAAACAACGGAGGGAAAAGCCAGTGCAGGATTGCCCTAAATCTCCCTCCACCCAGTGTCCATATCATCGGTTTAGATGGGGGAAGGAAGGGCTTCACTCAAAGCAAACTGGGGTGGGAGGGGTTAGGAGGAATTTGGTGAATGTTTCCGTTTGCTGACTAAGAAGAAAATAAGCTGTGCTCCCATCCATTTTAGCCATTGTTAATTTCCCCGTGAGGGACCAGTGCTACTCACTGGGTACTCCTCCTCAGTGGTTCTTTTTATTTATTTATTAATTCAATTTGTACCCCACCCTCCCCGCGAGCAGGCTCAGGGTGGCGTCTTGACGGCTTCAAGGAAATGCACCTGCACAGTCATCACCTGGACAGGTTTCAGAATTTGGTGGGACAGTTCTGATCCTTGGCATTTTCCTTGGCCCCATTGGTGGTCCTCCTGATGGCACTGGTATTTCTGGCCACTGTGTGACACAGAGTGTTGGACTGGATGGGCCTTTGGCTTGATCCAACATTGGCGTCTCTTATGTTCTTATGTTCCTGCAAGGGTAGGATACAGAGCTATAGGAAGGGTGACTTGCCTCGGACATACACAGCGGAGGGGTGCAGGAAAAGGATATGATGACTAAAATAACATTGTGCTATTATGACTCTTGTTATTTATGTATTTACCAAAATAACTACTGTGAAAATATAGGGGGCACAATCTTATATTCTTGACTTAGGCGCAGAATTAGCTGGTTATGGCAGTGGTGGGGTACCATCAGCAGAGATGCTCTCCTATCTCGTCCTCGGCCATTTACAGGGTTGCCACTAAAATTTTATTTTTCCTTTCCCTGACTTTCCCTGACCAACATTTGTCGATTTCCCTGACCACCATTCAAATATAACCACAAGTTAAAAAAAACGAATCGTGTTGCATTAATGCAAGGTAAGGTTCTACTCTACAATTCCACAAGTCTCAACTGCAAAAATATTTGTCAAAGAGATTTAATATCAGCTTCTTTCAACATTAACTGCAGCAACATCTGTTTTGCAATGGCACCAAAAATGACACCAAGATACAAATTTCAATTCAAGTAAACTCTGAATGCTAACAAATGACATGACATTTTTGTTCTTGTTTTAAAGGTACACTAAAAATTATATCAACGTTCTGTCTAAAAGGGTTGGGAAAGGGCATCACTGAGTTCTACTTGTGTTCTGCTACTTCTCTATTCCAGTTGCCACAAGAACAGGTCAGGCTCTTGCAGCAGCAGGTCAAAAATCTACTGCTTGAATATATCTTAATCACGATTTCCCTTACTTTCCCTGACCAATTTTCATTTCCACGACTTTCCAGAAAGTGGCAACCCTGCAATTAAGGCCCCTGGGCTGTCTCTAGGTCAAAATCCCACTTCAAAAATATATAGATAAATCATATTGGTTAATGTTCCCTCTGCAGGGGACAGGATTAATGTGCCTTCCACTGCAAAAATTGAAGAGGACTCCCCCCCCCCCAATAGTCCATCACTGTGTTTAACATTACGTGTGGTTATTTTATTAAATGTACCATTTTCATTGTTGTATTGCTTTTCCTTTAACACGACTTCATTTTCCAGATAAATAACCCCCCTCTTTGTCCACCATTGCTTTTCTGGGACATGGGATAACAGCCGTTTCAAGGGCACCGATGCAATTAAACTGGCCAATACTTGACGTTTTGGTGCCTGCTGGCTTTAATGAGCAAGTCTGGCTGCCGTCTTGCTGTGTGGCACGGACTTGTTCCCGTCTTGCTGTGTGGCATCTTGTTCCCACAGAATTTGTGTTTTCTACTACAAATCAGATTTGGAAGGAAGCCGTTCATGGGGGTAACTGCTCTCTGGAGACCTTGATAAAGAGCCGTACCCTAGCAGCAGGACCCTTTTCCATTACCCAGCATAATCTTGGGGGGTGATCCTTCTGTCCTTTGCCTCCATCGGCAGCCCTTTATGCCACGGAAAACAAACAGAAGTTGAGTGGGCCACCTCCAGGTTGTTGGCCCTGTTCCCAAATTGCTAGCTGTAAGTTGGATATAATTCAAGACACAAGGGCACCATTTGGCTTGTGCGTACCAAGTAAGAACAGATCAACACAGAGGTAGGCAACCACTCGAACACAGGCCAACAGAGGTAGGCCAGACCTTTTTTTTTTTTTTTGCTTGGACCAGCACCTCACCTCCTCCACCCCAAAAAGCAAGGGTGTAGTTGGGCTGAGATGGCCTCAGGTCAGGGCTCGGAGGTAGAAGAGCAGGCGGGAAGCCAGGAGGATGCTGAGGAGTGGTCCCAAAATTAGAATTTGGGGTAGGGTAGTTCTGAGAGTGGAAATTAGAGTGTAAAGTCCCCTGGAGGTGACCTTGTGTCCCACTAGGGCCCTCCTCAAGAAGCATCTCTTAGTACTGTGTGTGATGTAGTACCATATGCAATGTGGGTCCTATTTTCACCTGCTGCAATCACTTTCAAATTGACGGCAACAACAGCAAAGTCACAAATGCTTCATGCTGCTATTTCTAGCATAGTCCTATTTTAATCACATAGGATTAGAAGGTTAGAAAGTCCTTAGAGATTTGGGGGTGGAGCCTGGGGAGGGACATAGAGGACACCCTCCAAAGCAGCCATTTTCTCGAGATAACTGATCTATGTAGTCTTGGAGGTCACTTATAATTCCAGGAGATTTCCAGGCCCCATCTGGAGGTTGGCAACCCTTATCCCTTACTATCAGACACAGAGCCAGAGAGCCTTGAGTGACAGGCTGTTCCAAGAGATCTGATTGGTTGGCATCAGCTGAGTAGAGAAAAACTTCTGAACTGGATGCTGAGGAGAATTCAGTCTGATTTCAGCCCTAGCTGGGAAGAGTCGAGTACAGACAGTTTTGGGATTCAGCACTGACTGAGACCAGTTTGACACAGACAGGAGAACTGGGGAAAGTTGGCAAGGATGAGTGGGTAGTTAGATGGAGACTCCCATTTGGGCCAAGGAAAGGGGATAGATCTTCTAGTGAGAATTTCCCTACCCAGTCAAACAGGGAGTTAGCTCTGAAGAGTACAGAGATCCCTGGTCTGGTGTGATTAGAGACTGCCTATAGAGATATTAAGAGTCAGTTAAAAACTCAAGTTGTGTGCTGGTGTTTCAAAAGAAGGGGTTTGCGTTCTGCAAAGAGTGCACCAGCCTTCTGGAAACCAAAAGAGTCAGAGAATACGCAAAGAAAGTGTACTGGAGTATTTGGGGAAAACACTCTCAACATAAAGATTTAAGTCACTGTGAAAAGCTTAAGAAACTCTCATTAGTCTGTAATTTAAGCATTTAAGTCCTGGTTTTACCTCAGAAATTTCAACCTCTGATTTCACTTGACCTTTCGCCTGTATGTGGAATGAAATATTTTGTTATATTTGAATTTCAAAATGCCTTGAGTGCAAATTAAGTTGTTTAAGTTAGGCTTCAGTCACACACACACCTAATAATCCACTTTCAATGCACTTTCCAAGTGAATTTTGCCAGTTCACACAGTAAAATCCAGTTGGAAAGTGCCCTGAAAGTGGATTGAGAGTAGTGGCAGCTTCCTAAAGCGGTCTGCAGCCTTAAAGCGGTCTCCTGATCCTTCCCTTAGGCTCCCGGGCTGAGCCAGCAGACAAAATATTCGACAGGCTGGGACAGCCAGAGTTCTTCAGCAAGGAAGACAACACATTTCCAGGGCAGCTCAGCTAGTAAAGGGAAAGAAAAACGGAGGGAAAATCTTGCCTCTGAGGGTGGGAAGTGGAAGGGGCGTCATAGAAGCACACTATCTGAAAGGACCCAACAATGCAAAACAATGAAGACCGACTGAAATCACCACTTTAAAAAACCCCAACCCACAGGTAAATGCACAGTTCATGATGCAACATAGGCTGAGTTTATGTATATATGTACACATCAGTCTATATAGTAAAAGAACAACGACTATTTTGTGGTCTCCATGTGTAGTTATGTTTTTTTTCTGACCTCTGATTCCAACTTCTAATGTTCACCACTGTATGATACCCTTTCCTTTGTTATTGGCCCTATGTGTATGCCACACTATTAAACCATAGATACCTAGACAATCTAAATTTGTACCTGAATTCTGGATTGGCAGACGTTTTCTAAAAATCCCCACAGTTCCTCTTTCCATCTTCAAGGAATGAGAGTCCTGCTATTCAATGTGTATGATTTTGGAATGTCCGCTCTTTTGGTTTGAGATTGCAGGTCTTTGTACATCCTACCACGCTGTCCTTATATTTGCATTTATTTGCATGGATACTTGGTATCTCAGGCTTCCATTCCCACCACCGCCATCTCAGGGGGCAAAACATTCAAATTTCTGCTAGTGCTTCAAAGCCAGTTTCTTACAACTAGGCCTCCCATTCACTTGGTGTGTGTGTGTGTGTGGGGGAATTACCAGTTGCCACCCCCCAGTTTCCCACCCCTGGGGACTGAGGAGCGGGAGACAAAATGGCGTCTACATAGCAATCTCAGTCTTCCATTCCAGAGATCACTTTCAAGTTCTCACTCGCATTGCCTTGATGGTCACAAGTTGGGTTCCACAGTGAGGCCATCCAAAGGGATGGCTTCAGGCAGCCAATTCTGGAAGGTGGCACCTTCCCATAACCTGCGGCCTGGTTGGCTGCCCTACCGCCATGCCAAGCCAGGAGGCACAGGAGAGAGTCTTCCTTGACTATTATCTTTCCCAGCCTCTTTAACAAAAAATGGCAAATGTGTTTCCCTTATAGGGCTTCCTACACTTTTCTTGGGATCAGGGGTCATTTCCTGCGGGAGCGCACAGGAGCGGAGCTCCGGCAGTAAAGAGCCCAGGGCGCGGGCACATGCAACAAGCCCCACCCCCTGCTCCCAGCAGCCCTCAGTCAGAGCAAGAAGCAGCCAGGTAAGTTGCAGAGCTCCCCGGTCCAAAACAGTCCAGTGGCACCTTTAAGACCAAGTTTTATTCAGGTACAAGCTCTCCCTCCTCTGCGAGGACAGATCTGCGCGTTCCCCCTCCCCCCAATAGCTAGCAATCCAAAACAGTCCAGTGGAGCCTGAACGGTGGGTGTTGCCTTCTGACACACTTCCAGTGATGTCAGGGGGTGTGGCATATGCAAATAAGTCATGCTAATGAGTTATGCTAATGAGCTCCTGCACCTCTTTTTCTATGAAACGACCCCTGCTTGTGATAGTCTGGCCACCATTTTTGGTTAACCAAACACTTAGGAAGCTGCCTACCACTGAATTGGTCCATCAAGGTCAGTATGGTCTACTCAGACTGGCAGCGACTCTCCAGGTTCTCAGGAACGAGTCTTTCACAGCGCCATTGTCAGGCTCTGTCTGTGGCCTGGGAGCTGACCCACCCGTGGCCGTGGCGTCTGGCCACCCACCAGGGCGGATGGTCCTGGGAGCTGGAGAGAGTTCGTTAAGGAGGAGTTCGCCGTGGGGCCTCAGGTAGGCAGGGGACTTAAGGGGTTAACGTCACCCCTTAAGTCCCTCTGCCAGTGTGCGCAGGACACCTCTCATTCTCCCCCTCTCTCTCACTCTCCGTTTCTCTCAGCTCAGTTCCGTCGTATGTTTCTGCTCCCCAGCCCCTCTGCATCACTCTCCTTTTATTCCCCTTCTCCACTCCCAGCACCGCCTGTGTTCCCCGCCCCCGGTGATAAGCCCGGATGCTGTCTGGGCGTTCCGGGCATGGTCGCCAGTGTCAGCCCAGGGGCTGTGCCGCCGCCTGGGCTCCTCGCCAGGCCCACCTTCAGCTCTCCTTCTGCGACGCTGCTCGCTGGGGTGAGGCTCCAGGGTGCGCGCTCCATGGGCCGTGCTCTGCCGTCGCTACTGCAACCAGTGATCCCTCTAAGCTGTGGAGTCCTGTGAGCAAAAATTCCACTTTGTGAGCTACTTCCATAAATCAGTTTGCTTTGGAGCCGTCCTTCCGGAGCTAAGACAAAAATGTGTGACCCGGAGGCTAGAAAACTGTGAGCTAGCTCACACTAACTCAGCTTAGAGGGAACACTGACTGCCACCCTCTGGGCCACCAAAGGTTGGCTCTCCGGGGGCTTCCCGCGCTGAGGAGCTGGGCCGCGGCTCCACCGGTTGCCATGGCGTTGTGGTTGCTCCACTCCTCTGCTGGTTCTCGGGTGAGTCGGGTGGTTGGGGCGTCTCTGGGGCGTGGGGTCTATGTCCCGCGGCCACCGGACCAGGACAGCCTTATCATAGGATCATAGAGTTGGAAGGCGCCATACAGACCACCTAGTCCAACCCCCTGCCCAATGCCCAATCCTCCCTTCTTCCATTTCATCCTCACAACCACCACCCTGTAAGGTAGGTGAGGCTGAGAGATTGGCCCCAGATTGGACCGTGAGCTTTCAAAGCCGGAACCTGCTCTCAGTTCGGGACGGACTGACTGTCTGGATATGGAACTGACTTGAGAGTAGGCTCGAGACAGAGAAAAATCTTACTTCTTTGCACAACACGTCATTAAGGACCTTACTGCATTTTGCACATCAGTCGTCCTTGACCTGTGCAAACTAGCTGGGCTTTTAGCCCCCTATACTTCTAACTTGACTCCGGATGGATAACAGGAGTTTGTCGATAAAAGGAATTGGTCTTAGCTCTGTTTTTCTGTTGACAAATCTGGCAATTTGTCTCTTCCATTATTATCCTTCCCTTTCTCCGAGGAGTTCAGGGCACAGCATGAAGCACTTCTGCCGTCATTTCATGCCTCTTAATTCATTTTTTTGCTATCTCCATTTGTGGACTCATAGCAAGGTTCTTGACACTGGGGCGGCACCAGGAAAGCGGATGTTTCCCCGAGATTGCTGCTCCCCCACTGCTTCTCTGCCCTCTCAGACATTTGTTGCTGCCATGGCCTTGTGAACTGAACGTCTGAAACAGACTGTTTTTTCTATGAGACTCCCCATCCAGGTTTTTTTTGTGGTTGTAGGAGAGAAGCCGTAGGCGTGTGACCTCCATTAGCACTTTCCAGTTGCTGACATCTTCTTATACAAGTTAAGTTTTGAAAAGTCATAACTCTCCTAGAGTAGTCTACCTACTACATTTGCTGCAGCTACTACTGGGCGGGGGGGGGAGGGGGAAGGAACTGCGTGTTAAACAAAGCTACAAGGGCTGAATTAGAAGAAGACGAGAAGAGATTGGATTTATACTCCGCCCTTCACTAGCCAAAGGAGGCTCAGAGCGGTTTACAATCTCTTTCCTCTCCCCACAACAGACACCCTGTGGCCCCGGTCACACGGGCAGGAAAATGTGGGGGGGAAGCGTGGCTGTTTGCCCCGGGGCAAAATAACACGCGGTTGCGCGAGCAGACGTCCCGTGGAGGTCCCGTGGTTAGAGGGGAGGTGCCGATCACAGGACAATCCTGCGGCGCTGTAAAGAAGCGGGGCCGCAGGGCAAACGGGGTTGTGTGTGTTTTAAACTAAAGTGTGTGCATGCTCCGTTGGGTCTTCTGCGCATCTGTGGAGACTTGGGGGGGGGACCTTTTTGCGAGGGGACATGGGCGGGCGCCGGAACTACCACTGGAAATGCGATCAGACACCTGTCCATGCCCCGCGGTTTCCGGAAACTATTACCTCGGAGGTACTAGTTATTTACAGCGCATCTTCAGAGTGAAGCCTCGGGTGAGCCACGGGAGCTCTACACTTCCCAGATGTGGCGGTGAGATCGCGCCCGGAAAATCCGCATATCTTCCGTCTCTCTACCGTGCCTAATGCTTCGTGTGACCGCAGCCTGTGTGGGGCTGAGAGAGCTCTCTTGAGAACTGCCCTTGAGAGAATACCTCTGGGAAAAAATATGAGGGACCCAAGTTCACACCAGCAGTTGTATGTGAAGGAGTGGGGAATCAAACTCGGTTCTCCCAGATTAGAGTCCGCCTCCTGACCACTACACCAAACAAGTTGACCACTCAATTGACACTTTGCTGATTAAATGGTGGAGCTGTTGAGGGTAATCTTGGCAGAGCTGCGATTGGCTTCTGCTTCGTTACTGTGATGATAGGGCATGAAGAAGGAAACAGTAAAAATTGCCTTTCTAATGGATTATGGCAGGTTTTCTGGTAATAAATTGTAAATTGCGCTTCCTGCGATGTCTCAAGAAGGCACTTACAGAGAAGGCTTGGTGATATAAAAATGAGTTTAATTAATTCGCTAAACCTTTTCTCCTTTGCAACCTTTTCTGTTCTTTTCCCTAGACTAAACAGCCATTAGCTATTCATCTACAGTTTCTCACCAAAACAAATGAAAGTCAGTCCCCTCTTGAAACTATAAAGAGAAAAACTGCCACATCTCTCACCTAGTTCGCCAATCTACTTGATAGCAGATAGCAAGCGTCCACTTCTGAGAACGTGTCATTAACTGTTCTATCCAAGGAGTAATATATTTGTTTTGTGTGTGGTATTGTTTTAAAGGTAAAGGTAAAGGTTCCCTTGCTCGAAAGCCAGTCGAATCCGACTCTAGGGTTGCGGTGCTCATCTCCGTTTCAAAGCTAAAGAGTCAGCGCTGTCCGAAGACGTCGCCATGGTCATGTGGCCGGCATGACTAAACACTAAGGCACACGGAATGCTGTTACCTTCCCACCAAAGTGGTACCTATTTATCTACTTGCAATTTCTTGCTTTCGAACTGCTAGGTTGGCAGGAGCTGGAACTAGAGTCGGGAGCTCACTCCGTCATGCGGCAACTCGGGTCTTGAACTGCTGAACTACTGACCTTCCACAGCCTGCAGTTCAGCGTTTTGGGGACATACTAAAACAATCTGAGCTAGGTAGTCTACTTGATCCAGACAATAAGGGCATTTGCATTCCTCTGCAGGAATTCTATTATATCTCCCTCGCACCTCAGCTGAGTCTAAGGCGATCCACCTGGCCAATAAAAAAGCTCGTCTCAACATATGAATTTCTATCCAGTGGAATTGGTCTGTCAAGGAAAAATAACCACAACCTTTTAAAAAAATGGAATCGGATCCCTGAAGAAAGATGCTTGTAAGACAGATCTGTTACCCATCTGTCACCCATCTTATCTGTTTCGCCCATAATAGCTAAATGGATCCTCCATATTCAAAGGCAGTGCGTTTCTGGGGGACAAACAGTGGGGAAGAAATGTTGCCACCTTTTGGTGGTATTCCCGGAAGCATCTGCTAGTCTCCCTTAGAGACCTGATGCACATCCAGGGGGGCTCCTCTTGTTTGGTGTAGTTTGGTGTAGTGGTTAAGTGCGCGGATTCTAATCTGGGAGAACCGGGTTTGATTCCCCACTCCTCCACTTGCACCAGGCTGTATGACCTTGGGCAAGTCATAGTTCTGTCAGAGCTGTTCTTGAAAAAGAGCCGTTTCTCTCAGAGCTCTCTCAGCCCCACCTACCTCACTGGGTGTCTGTTGTGGGAAGGGGAAGGGAAAGGCGTTTGTAAGCCGCTCTGAGACACCTTTGGGTAGTGAAAGGCAGGGTATAAATCCAATCTCCTCCGCCTCCTCCTCCTCCTCCTCCTCCTTCTTCTTCCTCTTCCTCTTCTTCTTCTTCCCCCCTAATTGGTGGACAGCTCTTAAGGGAAGAGATCGCCGTTTAAAAACAACAACCCAAAATCAATCCCTTACTCAGCTAATGTCTTTACTCTTTATTATATGAAACTGTCACGAATAACAATGCTATTGGGAATTGCCCGGAGACAGGAAAATGATACATTGACTCTTGCAGCCTGTTGGCTCAATTTGTATCCATTGTTCACTCCCTACGCAAGAAAATAAAATGTGTCGCCGCTCTAGATCGTTATTATATTCCTGAGGAACATTGCTACTCTCTCTTTCGTTATCTGCCCCACTGTTCGTTTTCGAGGCATTGAAGCCTAGAGGTAAAACAAGACTGGGGGGGCGGGGAGCCGAAAGATTTGGATTTCATCATACAATGATATTTCGCTGTGGAATGTGACAATACAAAGTTGGACTTGTGGACTGGCCTTGGAAGAATGTCATTAGAAAGATAAATTTTTTTTTGGTCTGGGAAACACAAGCCAATCTACCTCAGGGAAAACTGGAAGAGTGTGTGTGTGAAAGAGAGAGAGAGTGAAGCTTCAGGGCAAAAAAACATTGGCCTTTCTATCTGAGAGAAATTTCCCATCTTCTTTTGAGATTCAAAGCTGAAGTGTCTTTCCGGCGGGAGCACTGACACATTGGTGCACTGTTGACCCCTGATGTACACCCACACATATCCCCACCCCGCCCACCCTAATTTGCTGCAGTATTTCCGTACAAAACCACATTAGACAAATCGAGACGGCCACAGGGACGGAAACGTTCGGTTCCTTCCACTGAATGAGTTAACGGCGGTGCCGACGCGTTCATGTGTGTGTAAGAATACCTGGAGAGGGAGGCCCCTGTGGTCTTCCCTTCCTCCTCCTCGGCCGTATCCGCTCTGGCCACGGGAAGTTTCCGCTTGGCGCAGCAGGTGAAGGTCGCCAGGAACCCCATGCGGAAGCGTTTGTTCATGAAGCAGTAGATGATGGGGTTCACGCAGGCGGAAGTGTAGGAGAGCAGGTGGATAAAGGAGATGGGGGCTCCGGTGAGCAGGAGGGTGGCGGACCAGGGGTCAAAGGCCCGCCAGGTGTTGACGCTGAAGACGGGAGTCCAGCAGATGAAGAAGAGGATCACGATCACAATCAGCATGCGGATGACCAGCTTTTTGGCCAGCAGGTTGGTGGTCGAAGTGCTGCTGCGCGGGCGGTCGATCTTGCTGCTGCTGCTGCTGAGGTGGGCTGGGAGGGGCTGGAGCGGCACCTTCTTCTTCTTGCTCTTTTGCAGGTAACATCCGTCCCCGTCTTCGTCTCTGCTGCTGCTGGTGCTGCTTTTCCTTTCTGGGCACAGAGAGCAGCAGGACTCGCATTAGGCCTGCCAACCTGTGGCTGGGGGATTCCTGGAGATTTGGGGGGTGGTGGAGCCTCTAGGGAGGGAACTCAGCATGTGGTGCATGGAAGCCAACCCATCGTTTTTCGCTGGTTTGCTTTAATTATTGCAACATCACTTCTGGCTACATAACCTAAAGTGACTGTGTCCTGGGATCCATCCAAAACTCTATGTTTTTTTACCATAGAGTTTCTGGTCACAGAGTGTCCCACAGCGTGGTGACGTCACCTCCAGCCCTACAGCCGGAAGTGGCATTCCAAGGCGCCGTTAGGGTAAGTCTGGCCCCTGGCAGTCTCTCAGGGGCTGCTGGACAAGTGCTGGCGGCCCGGTGCATAAATTGCACACAGATAAACTATCACATAAAGACCTGCTGTGCTAAGCCTGAAAAGCAAGCCCTTTTGTAGGGTTGCCAACTCTGGCCTGGGAAATACCTAGAGATTTGGGGCTGGTGCCTGTGGAGGGGGGGCGGATTTGGGGAGGGATTTCTCCTGGAATCTGGGACATGCTCTAGTCTACGAGTCCTCCTGATCCTTCAGTGGGAAACGCTTTCCTTTGAGTGAGGGCAGCCAATAGGAGGCCTGGCTTTCAGTGGCCCCGCCCACTTTCTGAAAAGCTGAGGGAGCACAAAGGGAAGCGCTAAGGGGCGCCGTGTTGGGGATTCCTGCTCTAACCGTCCTACCATATTGGCCCAGTATCATAGGACGAGATCTAGTGACGGAGACGGAGTTGCCAACCCTGTGCTTGCTTCAGTGTGCTAATGGAGAGGCCGGAGGACACCTGAAAGGAAGAACCCCATTTGCAAGAGGAGGTGCTTAACCTTTTCCTGGACCTGTCCTTTCTCCTGTGTGTGCGCCCCTGCGGCCATTGATCCTCCCCCATCCTGGAAGGCCCTGAAGAAGTGTGGAAATAAGCCAGGCTGGTAGACTAGCAGTCCGGGGAGTGAATTTGGAGTAGGAAATTGGCAGGAAGAGTTAAGTTCCCCTCCTGTCCTTACCAGTGCTCCCTCTAAGCTGAGTTAGTGTGAGCTAGCTCAGAGGTTTTTAGCCTCCGGCTCACACATTTTTGTCTTAGCTCAGGAAGGATGGGCTCCAGAGCAAACTATTTTATGCAGTAGCCAAATGGCTCACTAACAACTTTAATGCCAGCAGCTCACAAGGTAGAATTTTTGCTCACAAGACTCCACAGCTTAGAGGGAACATTCTGCTTATAAGTGCCTCCTTCCCCACCCACCCTCGTTCATTGGATAAACATCGGGTTTTACATATTCACCAAGTTAATGCCCAGTTCTGGATTTTCCTAGTGGTATCCGAAGAAGAGGGTATTTGAAAAATGGGGGACTTGGGTCATTATTTGAACAAATCTCTGGTCTTGATTTTTAGCATGTTTCAATGTGTAATGTTAGAATACTGTACACGTGAGGATGGCAGTTCTGGGTTGGGAAATTCCTCGAGAAATTTTTTGGGGGGTGGGATCTGGGGAGGCAGGGGTTTAGGGAGGGGAGGGGCCTCAGAGGGGTACAGTGCCAGAGGGCCCACCTGCCAACGCTGGCATTTTCTCCAGGGGAGCCGAATCAGTGTTCCCTCTAAGCTGAGTTAGTGTGAGCTAGCTCACCATTTTTCAGTCTCCGGCTCTTACATTTTTGTCTTAGCTCAAGAAGGATGGCTCCAGAGCAAACTAATTTAAGCAGTAGCCAAATCGCTCACTCACAACTTGAATGCCAGTAGCTCACAAAGCGGAATTTTTGCTCACAAGACTCCACAGCTTAGAAGGAGCATTGGAGCCAATCTCTGTAACTTGGAGACCAGTTTTAATTCTGGGAGATCTCCAGGCCCCACCTGAAGAATGGCAACTCTGTGTATGTATGAACTGTAAAGAGGTAAATACAACAGAAGGTTATTTTAAGTGTTCCGTCTCTTGCTTGGGTTTTGAGCACAGTTGTGATTTAATTTGTCGGTTGCTTCTATTCTTGTTACAATTGACTACTTTTTTTAAGGACTGCAAAGTATCATGAAGACCAGAGGTTGGCCAATGAATGATTCTTAAACTGGTGACATTTGGGAGATACCGGTTTCAAGAGATTTGCTGACTCTCTCGTAGACTTTTAGCCAGGAAATAAAAATGGCATCTGCTGATTACGTTTTTCACGCCTGAAGGCATTACGGTAATGTGAAAGAAAATGGGCTCAGCCCTGCGATTACCTCGTGAAGACTTCCTCTGACTGACATCGAATTTTATTCCTCTGTAGAGCTCCAAGGAGATCAGGCCGTACGCAATCATCATTACAATCCCCGGGATTAGGAAGAGGATAAGCAGCTGGAAGATATACCTAGGGAAAGCCACACAAGAGTTTTAGATGAGCAGAGAAACAGGGGCCTTGTTGTGAGGCCTTTGCCCATTTTGGGAGCAGACTGATGACGATCAGGGAACTGTCTCTACTCTCCTCCCCTCAGTCTGGTTTTTTTTTTTTTAATGATCATACCGGTTTGTTGCAATTCACAGGGGAGAAGAGGAAAGGTACGTGTGGGGGCTGGTGTTGCCAGGTCATGGGGGATACAGTTACCAGATCCCGGTGTCAGAACCCCTGGAGTTTTGGGGGTGGAGCCTGGGGAGGACCGGGACCTTAGTGGGGTACAATGCCCTGAAGTCCTCCCACCAAAGCAGCCATTTTCTCCGGGGAAACTGATCTCTGTAGTCTGGAGATGAGCTGTAATCCCAGGGGGTCCCAAACAGAGGCCGGCATCCCTAGTGGGGGGGCATGGGATGCATCACTTTTCAGATTTCACGTAAGATAAGGAATTCATTGTGAGTCTAAAACTCTGGATGCGGGGCAGATTTTATATTTTCAGTAGGGCATTTGAAAATTAAGGTCTGTGTGAGGGAGCCCGCTGACCTGCACAGCCCAGGTAAGCCTGTTCTCATCTGATCTCGGAAGCGAAGCAGGGTCAACTCTGGCAAGTACTTGGATGGGAGACCTCCTTGGAATAGCAGAGGCGGGGGGCAGGCTTGATTCTGCCACCTCTCTGAATATCCTCCGAGCCCCGAGTAGGCGTCAGTCACCAGAGGTCGCCATAGCCTCCAGGTGCACACACATTTTAAACAGTAGATGTGAGGGGGGAGGAGGAGGCCAGGATCAGCCCCCCAGATGTGTAAATCATCTCCACAAAGGAACCCCCTTGATATGGATTGGGGCTGCCGCACTGAGGAAGAGGAGCCTTAACTCTTTGCCACGGCACCCTTTCCTTGACTGGAAGGGCCCCCCCGTACTTTAAGCCCTGAGGAAGAAAAAAGATGGGTAACCTATCCCAGGGAAACAGCACAGGGGAGAAGATTTTAAACTCCATCACACTGGGCCCCTAGCCCGAATCCAGTCTCCTCCGTCTGCCTGACAGAGTCCTGCAGCAATCAGTTCCCAACAGCGTTCCTCCAGAAGGTTCAAGTTTATTGAGTAGAGTAAAGGCGGTTCATCTGTTGCACACATTCTGTGTCAGAACTCACTGCAAGCCCACGAAAGAAGAAGATATGCACACTTCAGAACAGGGTCCCCTGATGGGTCTGAGCCAATCAGGGATTAAGCTGAAGCCCACCTAAGCTAACAGATCTATGTTCCCAGCAAAAGCATCCGCTGCCTGATACCAAGGTCACAGGCAGATAAGAGTCAAGAGTCC
Source organism: Gekko japonicus (assembly GCF_001447785.1). Lineage (NCBI taxonomy): Eukaryota > Metazoa > Chordata > Lepidosauria > Squamata > Gekkonidae > Gekko > Gekko japonicus. The sequence continues at coordinate 200,256 of NW_015162032.1, read as the reverse complement.
AGCACAGCAACAGACTCTACCTCGGCCTCCCTCCCCCCTCCCCCTGCCATGGCAGAAGAGCTCACACTGCCCCAGCCCAGCTGTGGTTTGTGGCTGAAGTACACGGGTGGGATCCAGCCAACTATTCCCACCCAATTGATTCCTTTCTTTGATACGGCCCCCATGGCACAAAGCCGTTGTGGGGGGGCCTCCCCCCCATTCCTGGAAAGTTGGTTGGATCCCACCCCGTGGATCTCTGGTGTTGCCCATAGCAATCCAAAAGAGTCCAGTGGAGCCTGAGCGGTGGGTGTTGCCTTCTGACACACTTCCGGTGATGTCAGGGGGTGTGGCATATGCGAATGAGTTATGCTAATGAGCTCCTGCACCTCTTTTTCTACGAAATGACCCCGGCGATTCTTACTGATCTGCTGAGATCAGGTGCCCTTGGCCTTGGCGCCACTCCAGGAAACTTGGCTGCAGGTTGCTGCATGCCCTAATGCATTCGCACTATAATTTGCTTGTTATTCAGTCTGAATTGAAGGAACGCCAGACCATTAACATTTTCCTGGGCCCCCTTCTGCACTGACACAGCCTGCTCTGGAGAATCCGAGAAGTCGAGCCTTACGAGTTGACTTCGCAGTTGCACACATTCCCTCTGCACTGTCCCCGTCCCCCCCGTTTATTTATTTGTGTACTCTGTATGCATCTACAAGGAAAACCCACATTTTTTGAGCTGTCTGCCAACCCCTCCCTCCCAAAAAGGAAACTGAAAAGTACTCAGAACGTGGAGTGATTCAGCAAGAGTGATTCAGCAAGAGTACTTATTTAGATCAGGAACAAGACAAAGGAAACCCGCTCACAGGCCGGTTTATATGCGTTCAGAAAGCCCGCCACCAAGTACACCTAAACACACCCCCTACTCCCGATAGGCTATTTACAATAACCGGGCGACCATTGGTCTCCTGGCTGGGAAGCTAGCCCTTTGATTGGGCCGGCTAGGATCCTTCGGATCCTTTGTCTATCGACTGAAGCTACAGATGAATTGTGCCTGGCCAGCCCGGGCAAGTCCGGGCATGTCAGGCTGATGCCTTACACGTGGAAGGGCGGCAGTACATTACACCCCTCCCCCCATAGTCCAAACTACCCACATACAAAGTCCTGGAGGTATGCGGGAGACTTCCTGGGCCTTGTGGAACGGCGGAGTTCCGGGGTGCTGCTTGGGGCTGCTCCTTGTGGCCGTGGCGGGGCGGTTGGCTGCGGCGTTTCCAGCGGCGGAAATGCCGGAGGTTCCGGAGTGACCGGGGCCGTACCTACCCACATACAAAGTCCTGGAGGTATGCGGGAGACTTCCTGGGCCTTGTGGAACGGCGGAGTTCCGGGGTGCTGCTTGGGGCTGCTCCTTGTGGCCGTGGCGGGGCGGTTGGCTGCGGCGTTT
>NW_015162032.1:198614-198779 GCF_001447785.1 Gekko japonicus | reverse complement strand
AGGACCCGGCGCCGCAGTTGGTCGATGTGGCGGTGGAGCAGTTGGCCGTCCTCGCAGAAGACCTCGTAGGAGCGAGGCCCTCGCACCCGGACCACTCTCGCGGGGATCCAGGGTGGCCCCTGTGCGTAGTTCTTAGCGTAGACTGGGTCTTCCGGGAAGAACCCT
>NW_015162032.1:178129-194738 GCF_001447785.1 Gekko japonicus | reverse complement strand
GACGCTGCTGCTCGAGGGATCAGCAGTGTGTGAAGCGGAGCCGGGAGCGGAGCGATGAGCAGTTGCCGGAGAGCTGGGATGTGAAGTTGCGCGGTTCCCGGAGAGGTCTCGGCATCAGGCTCGGTGCGGTACTCGTGTTGGCGTCCGGGTCTTGTTCATGGGGTCGTAGATCCCACCTTCGTCGCCAGTGAAAAGTACTCAGAACGTGGAGTGATTCAGCAAGAGTGATTCAGCAAGAGTACTTATTTAGATCAGGAACAAGACAAAGGAAACCCGCTCACAGGCCGGTTTATATGCGTTCAGAAAGCCCGCCACCAAGTACACCTAAACACACCCCCTACTCCCGATAGGCTATTTACAATAACCGGGCGACCATTGGTCTCCTGGCTGGGAAGCTAGCCCTTTGATTGGGCCGGCTAGGATCCTTCGGATCCTTTGTCTATCGACTGAAGCTACAGATGAATTGTGCCTGGCCAGCCCGGGCAAGTCCGGGCATGTCAGGCTGATGCATTACACGTGGAAGGGCGGCAGTACATTACAGAAACTGTGCAAAAATTGCTGCCGTTTATATCACAAAAGTCTCTATTTCCATGTAATGCCGAAAGTCCATTTGTTTTTTTCAGACATACAACCAAAGAAGTCTTCACAAGGTAATGATGACGAAACTCTCCGGATTAACAATTTCCGTTTCGTAGCGCCTTCATCAAAGATCAACAACACCTTTCATAAAAATACAACAATAATTAATTCCACTAAATTTACATGCAAAGGCAATGTACCTATAGTGTTCAATAAACAATGTATACATACAAAGATGTCATTCCTTATTTTTCAAAGAGCAATCCTTCCATTCTCAAAATATACAGTTTGTAAAAGGGAGGAAAAGCATACTATCAGTCACAATATAACAAAATCATTGCTACATACTAACATAGCAAGTTAACAAAAGGATCTTACCTAATCCATGCCATGGAATAAATTCTAATACATGTTTTCACAAAGCAGGCAAGCTAATCATAACAACCTTACCAGGTGTTCTCACTAGAAACACTTATATAACACTTCCAGACTACCATTTAAAGATACTTACACTCTCTCATAAGAAATTATCTACACAATTTAAGTTTTTCATTTCACATGGTTCAGATAATAAGATGATACATACACAGACAATCCTAAAACTACATTCATTTTGCAAACCTACTAAAGGTTGATTGTCTAAGTAGGTTTGCTCTTTAAAAATAAGGAATGACATCCTTGTATGTATAAATTATTTATTGAACACTATAGGCACATTGCCTTTGCATGTAAATGTGGTGGAATTAATTATTGTTGTATTTTTATGAAAGGTGTTGTTGATCTTTGATGAAGGCGCTACGACACGGAAATTGTTAATCCGGAGAGTTTCGTCATCAATACCTTGTGAAGACTTCTTTGGTTGTATGTCTGAAAAAAACAAATGGACTTTCGGCATTACATGGAAATATAGACTTTTGTGATATAAACGGCAGCAATTTTTGCAACAGTTTCCTTTCTGTGTTTTGCTTTACCGTACTGTGGACTGTGACCTTCTTGCTTTTCTCTCTCAACCCCTCCCTCCCTCTGTGATTCTGCAAAAGGGAAGGGAGGGGGAAATCCAGACCCACACAGGCAAGGCTGACACATTTGGGAGCAGGGAATCCCCTAGTCCTTTATATTTACCGTTTCCTTCTTATGCTCTCTCTGTTTTGTCCTCTTTGGAAAGAAAACAGAACGGGGAGGGAACATCAGTCTAAACAGTGAGAAGTGAAAACAGGGGGAGGGCAGTGGGCAGCACTTAAATACCCACAGAAACAATTCTACTTTAGAAAGGATTAGTGATCCGAAAGCAGATGAGAACAAATAATCGCAGCAAAAGGAGTTTTGGTAGCTGCGGGGCAACAGTGTGCTGGAAGCGGTCTGAATGCAGATTCCTGTAAAGCAAAGGCAGAAACAAGGAAAAGCCCCAACACAAACTGGATGTGAAGGCGGGAGGGGATGCAGAGTGGAAGAACAGGATGCGCTCAGAACCCTTGTTCCCGGCACCCCTTCCCTCATTCATTAGCCTTGCTATTCTCTCCCCACTCCCAACGTCTCATTGCCTGTTCCCGCTATCCAAATGGTGCATGTGAGCTCTGTGGGGTCAGAGGTGTGCAGTGGAAATGCCCTGCGCGTTGACCCTACACTGGGAATAATACATTTCGGTCCTGAAAGAAGCAGAAAGGTGCTTCTGTGGCTGTTCTCTTGCTTTCTTCTTTTTGAATTCACTAGTTAGGAACGCTTCTGGAAGCATTCAGAGATCAAGGCATCCTGTTAAAAAGAAAAAGAAAAAGAAGAAGAAGAGATTGGATTTATACCCCATGGCCCTTCACTACCCAAAGGTGTCTCAGAGCGGCTGACAAACTCCTTTCCCTTCCCCTCCCCACAACAGACACCCTGTGAGGTAGGTGGGGCTGAGAGAGCTCGGACAGAAACTGCTCTTTTTCAAGGACAGCTCTTGTCAGAACTATGGTATGCCCAAGGTCATCCAGCAGCTGCAAGCGGAGGAGTGGGCAATCAAACCTGGTTCTCCCAGATTAGAGTCCGCACACCTAACCACTATACCAAACTGGCTCATGGAGAGTAAGTTGTTATAACTAAATATAGCAAATGAAATGATGCTTGCCCTGGGGAAACAGGAACTGAGTAATTTGATAAAATGTCATTTGAAGTATCTAGACTACAGAAGCATGACCGCTAGAGCTCGGAGAGTGCGTTCTACTTTTGCTATTGGTATTCCCCTTCTGATTAAATGTCAAGATATTTTGTTCTGCTGACAACCCCAAGGTGGAGAAGGGCATTTATGTCAGCATGGCTGAACGCGTTGCCATCTGCAGCTTTAATGGGAAGATAGCAAGGCATGCCATTGTCCGATAGATTATGTAACTGCAGTTCAGATCAAATAGACTCTATTGACCATATTGTATTAGATTGTCCTGTATTTTCAGATTTAAGGTCAAACTTAATTCTCCCATTGCTTGGAGCTGGCTTTGACTCCCCCGGATGAGAAAAGAAGAAGAAGAAGATATTGGATTTATACCCCGCCCTTCACTTGGAGTCCCAGAGCGGCTTACAAACTCCTTTCCTTTCCCCTCCCCACAACAGACACCCTGTGAGGTGGGTGGGGCTGAGAGAACTCTGACACAAACTGCTCTTTTTCAAGGACAGCTGTGCCAGAGCTTGTGACTGACCCAAGGTCACATCAGCAGGTGCAAGTGGAGGAGTGGGGAATCAAACCCAGTTCTCCCAGATTAGAGTCCACGCACTTAACCACTACACCAAATTGGATGGATTATTATGAAGTAGAAAACTGAGCTACTGTACAGGTAGCCAAATATCTGGCAGCCATTTATAGTGTGGCGTATTTAACGAGCCACCTGACCGGTTTGTTTTACCTGATTGAATGCTCCTGTTCATAACAACGGTCAAGGGAACAGTCATTGGATGGTTTGGACGGGAACGGCCCGGGAACAAAATGGAGGAGGCAGTGGGCAAGCCAATGTCCTGCGTTGGCACCCTTGGCCAGACTTGAGCTAAATACCTGCCAGGCTACCAGATATGGTGGGGTTTGGATCTGTTTGTTCATGGCTGCCAGCAGCTCTCTAGGGCAGAGGCCCGCTGGGAATTTCCCCCATAAATGGCCAGTCTGTCCCTGTTTCAGGAGCTCTGGCCATGAGAAGTAGAAAAATCTATTAGGAACGCAATCTGTCCCTATTTTTCTTGTGAAGGCAAAAACTAAATAGACTTCAACTAATGCTGCCGTCAGCTACAAAGAGTGAGTTTCTTTTTTTTAAAAAGGGAGAGATTTCAGGGAAAAGCTGGAATGGGACCAGCGCTTGTTATTCTTCCGGGAATCAATAAAGGTAAGGCGCATGTGTGTCAATATGAAGTCTAGAGTTATTCTTTACAACAAAGTCTCCAACAGGCTTTGAGGCATAAAAGCCTGTGCTACAAGAAGTTTGCTAATCTTTAAGGCGGGGCCCCCAACCTTTCTGAACTGGCAGGCACCTTTGGAATCCTGGCCAGGGGAATTGGTGTAGCCCCCCCCCCCCGACTGATGCCGGATGAGGTAAAGGTAAAAGGTAAAGGTTCCCTTGCTCGAAAGCCAGTCGAGTCCGACTCTAGGGTTGCGGTGCTCATCTCCGTTTCAAAGCCGAAGAGCCAGCGCTGCCCGAAGACGTTTCCGTGGTCATGTGGCCGGCATGACTAAACACGGAACGCTGTTACCTTCCCACCGAAGTGGTACCTATTTATCTTCTTGCAATTTCTTGCTTTTGAACTGCTAGGTTGGCAGGAGCTGGAGCCAGAGACGGGAGCTCGCTCCGTCATGCGGCAACTCAGGTCTCGAACTGCTGAACTACCGACCTTCCACAGCCTGCAGTTCAGCGTCTTAACCACTTGATGCCGGATGAGGAGCCAACCACAAAATGTCTGGGAGTTAGGTTATGCTCTTCAAGATGTCAGGCAGACGCTCTCTTTAACAGGATGCCTTTTGAAATTGACATATTGTTTTACAATATTTCCTTGCAGACACGCAGCTTACCTTCGGTCATGCTGTGAGCATCCTTGCGCTGTAGAATCTTAGAATCACAGAGTTGGAAGGGGCCACGCAGGCCATCGCGTCCAGTCCCCCTGCTCAATGCAGGATCAGCCTAGAGCAGTGATGGCGAACCTTTTAGAGACCGAGTGCCCAAACTGCGACCCAGAACCCACTTATTGATCACAAAGTGCCAACACGGCCATTTAACCTGAATACTGAGGTTTTACTTTAGAAAAAACAACTCATACATTAACCTAAGATGATCCAAACAAAGTAAGGAAAGCAATCCCAAATGCTTTCATTGACTTAAAATTATTTGGCAGAGGATTCGACACTTTAATGATGGTCTGGGCCTGGGTTGCCCACAGAGAGGGCTCTGAGTGCCACCTCTGGCACCCCTGCCATAGGTTCGCCACCACTGGCCTAGAGCATCCCTGACAAGGGTTTGTCCAGACGCTGCTTCAAGACTGCCAGGGAGGCGGAGCTCACCACCTCCCGAGGCAGCTGATGCCACTGTTGCACAACTCTGACTGTAAAAACAGTTGTCCTAATATCCAGCTGGTGCCTTCCCGCCATTAATTTAAACCCATTCTTGCAAGTCCTCTCCTTCGCTGCCCACAGGAACAGCTCCCTGCCCTCCTCTAAGTGACAGCCTTTCAAAGACTTCAAGAGAGCCATTGTGTCCCCCCTCAGCCTCCTCTTCTCCAGACTGAACATTCCACAGTCCCTCAGCCTTTCCTCATAGGGCTGGGTCTCCAGACCCCCGATCATCCTCGTGGTGGCAGCTGCAGACAACGCAAAAAGATCTGGAAACTCTATGGTTTTATGTGACGTCACTTCCGGGTTTCTCCTGGAAGTGACATTATCCTGTGTGTGACCCTGGCATTAAAACAAAATTGGCCCATTGCCACTTGGTGTAGGGGTAAGAAATGAGGGGTATCCGAAGGAGATCTCCCACCCCAAGGGAATACCTGGCACCCCTAGTCAGAGCATTACTCCATCACGGTCAGGATTATCTACTGTGACTGGGAGCGGCTCTCGAGGGTCCCTGCAAAAGGTTTTTTAAAAAAACATGATCCTTGTCCCTGGAGATGCTGGATGACGTTGGGCAAGCCATAGTTCTGTCAGAGATGTTCTTGAAAAAGAGCAGCTTCTGTCAAGAGCTCTCTCAGCCCCGCCTACCTCACAGGGAGGTTGTGGGGAGGGGAAGGAGTTTGTAAACCGCGCTGAGACTCCCTTGGGTAGTGAAGGGCGGGGTATAAATCCCATCTCTTCTCTTCCTCCTCTTCTCCTAAGATGCGTTTGTCATTCCCATATTGACATGAGATAATGTTTGGGAGAAATAATAAAGGACTCTAGTGGCCATAAGGCATTAATGACTCGTTTCTACCTTAACAATCAGGCAACATTTGGAAAGGGAGTGGGGGAAAGGCCCTTTGGGTCCAGGGAGGCTATTATTAGCAATCATGACATGACCGGCTGTACTAGAGCTCCCTGGCCGAGGCTTTAACAAGACGCGTGAGTGTTTTGTTGGATTGCTTGCACTGAAGAATGTTGCAACCATCGAGGCATAAAAAGTGTCCCCGTACAACGGCTGCTTCCTTTTGTTTGCATCTGTCGTCTGTTCTTTCTGAGCCTCTTTGAACCTCGTGGTGAATCTTAATTTTCAAGGTGCAAACTGACATGCCATTTTATTGATAGCCACATCAGCATCTTTGGGCACCATTCATGCTGTCCTCTGCGTGCTGCACACCGGAGAAGGGATCTCCATCAGGCTCAGCGCAGCTCTGCTCCTTTCGCCTGCAGCGCTCTTCCACTTGTTATGTATTGAGCCTCAGCCTTTCCTCAAGCTGTGCCTCGAATGAGCTGAGCTTGCTTCTCTAGGGGTGCGTTCTGACGGCTCTTTAGATCCGAGTGACGCACGGGTGCCTCATGGATTTAAATGTCATGTCTAGACATCAACATCTGGGAAACGTCCGTCTTCCGTGAGCATCCCGTTTTGCCGCGCTTTGGAGCCGTACTAAAAAGACACTACTTTAAATGTAGCATTTTTTGTTCCGACGGGCCACTCACGGACTTTCCACCGTCTGATCGTTCCAGCGCTCAACTAAAAATGGTGCCCGTTCGGGATGGTCTGACGTCAGACCATCCCGAACGAGTGCCATTTTTGAAAAATCTTCAATAAATAAAAAGAAGGCTGAATTCGATTTTAGTGCAGAAGGGGGGCGGGAACCTGGATTTAAAAGGTTGAATTCCACAGTGTCATTTTTGTCACTCGTTGGTCCCTGTTGCTTCAGGGTTCCCCCCCCCCAATGTGTTTTGCTGTCTGTAGTAGTCCCAGAGGGAGCAAAACACATCTGGAAAAGGGGTAGGGTTGCCAAGTGTATCTTCGCCGGGAGCGGGGGGCTCCCAGCTGGCGTCTTGCGTGCGCAAAGTGCGCAAGGCGCGCACGCACATCACTCGAAAGTGACGGGAGGATGCCAGGCACGCTGGGGGTGGGGCCACTGCCATACAAGGGAAAACCATAGACTTCTGGGTGACGCGCACGTCAGGGTGGAGTTCCCCCCGGGGTCCGATCAGGCGCGCCGGGGAACGGGTCTCTGGGGCGGGGGATTCCCCGCCCTCCAGGGGGTCTTGGGATCCCTAAAAGGGGGGGGGGGATGACCCAAAGCAATAGGGACAAACATGACAAGTGGAAGTGCTTGGAGGACACCGTGGTGAAGACTGTGGTGAACATGGATTAAAAGGAGTGTGTAGAAAGGGCCTGTGTGAAATGGCAAAGTCTACTTGCAAACGGTCGCTGGAGTGGATTGAAACCGCATTATTTAGTGTTTGTGAAAGCGCCTGTGACTGTGAAAGAGCCAGTTTGGTGTAGTGGTTAAGTGTGCGGACTCTAATCTGGGAGAACTGGGTTTGATCCCCTACTCCTCCACTTGCACCTGCTGATGTGACCTTGGGTCAATCACAAGCTCTGTCAGAGCTGTCCTTGAAAAAGAGCAGTTTGTGTCAGAGTTCTCTCAGCCCCACCCACCTCACAGGGTGTCTGTTGTGGGGAGGGGAAGGGAAAGGAGTTTGTAAGCCGTTCTGAGACACCTTTGGGTAGTGAAGGACCATGGGGTATAAATCCAATCTCTTCTTCTTCTTCTTGCCACTGAATTCCACTACCCAACGAACACCCTTTTTTAAAAAAAACAGTTCACCTCTTACCCCTCCTTACCAAGACTGCTTCATCACTTTGCTTGGCCAGAGGAAGCGACACATGTTCGCAGTGCTGTTCTGGAGCGGCACTAGATTGCTGTAAATCGGGTACGGCGTCATGATGGTGAAGGAGAGGCACCAGGTCATGGCGATCACCTTCAGGGCGTGTGATTTCGTCTGCCAGACTCGGGACTGCAGTGGCTTGCAGATGGCGCTGTACCTCTCTAGTGAGATGGCCACCAGGTTGAAGGTGGAGACACTGACGGAAATGCCTGGGTCGAGAGGGAGAGGAGAGCAAAGAGAATAAAGGAGGGTTGTCTCTTGTTTTAGCCAGTCGCTGGATTGAGGGGGTGGCAAAAATGAAAACAGTGGCCACAAGAGGCCAGGTGGGGGCAGCCAGACTCTCCCCTCCCTACCCCATGGGGGGACACTCCCTCTACCCCGCTCACTTGCAGACCTCTTCTGTCCCCAGACACAAGAGGTACTTTGTGTGGCTTGCGATGGGACTCAGTGGGTTGGGAAAGCATCTTGCAGTGGGAAAAGCTCCTTAGAGAGCCAATGTGGTGTATGTTGTAAAATAGTCAAAAGTGTTTAATACTTAGACTATCAATGGATCTTGCTCTATTGGAAAGAAGAGATTTCTTTGCTTTTAAAAAACCTTTATTTCTAAGGGTAAAAGGTATACGGGATTACTACAAATAAACATAACACTAACAGCTACATTTTCTAAGCGGCCTATAGTCAACACTAGCACACAGATAATGGAGAACCTCTCCTTCTTCTTGACCCCTAGAAAGGAAATCACCTGAAACAAATGACCAATCTGTATCACAGTAGAAAGCTACTTTTCCCCGGGCTAATTCCCCATTGGCTCAGTGCCAGGTATCCCTTCCAGGTCCGTCTAAACAATAGCAATACTAGGCAAACAAGTTAACCCTATAATGACTGAATTGTCAGACCTGGTAAACACATACATGTCCAACAGTGTAGGGATTTGTCACGGCTCAGGTGGGCTGTCACCTGCCGCTGCCACCACTCTGAATTTAGGATCCCTTGAGAAGGCCCAGAGCACCCTCCCAAGACCTTCAGACCTCCCTCGTTTGGCCGAATAACAGGCGTGAGGACCAGGCAGAGTAAACCGCAAGGAAAAGGTTTATTTTTACAGGAGGTCAGCCCAATACAGGAAACAAACAAGGTGCAAGAACAATAGCAATAAGGGGGTGAAAAGAAAAGAAACCAAATGCCCCCAATGGATCTAAACTTACTGTCCCTAGCTCACTGTCTCAAGTGGGCCTCAGTCTGCTCACCCTTCCCTCAGGATGAGGGTCTCTTCCCTGCAGCAGCCTTCCTTCTGGCTCTGCTCTCTTGGAAGAAAGTAAAGCTCTTCTTAGGTAAAGGTAAAGGTTCCCTTGCTCGAAAGCCAGTCGAATCCAACTCTAGGGTTGCGGTGCTCATCTCCGTTTCAAAGCCGAAGAGCCAGCGCTGTCCGAAGACGTTTCCGTGGTCATGTGGCCGGCATGACTAAACACCAAGGCTCACGGAACGCTGCTACCTTCCCACCGAAGTGGTACCTATTTATTTACTTGCAATTTCTTGCTTTCGAACTGCTAGGTTGGCGGGAGCTGGAACTAGAGACAGGAGCTCACCCCGTCTTGCGGCACCCGGGGCTTGAACTGCTGAACTACTGACCTTCCAAAGCCTGCAGTTCAGCGTCTTAACCACTTGAGCCACCGCAGCTCCATTCTTCTTCTGTACCAGCTCTTTTATTGGAAATCCCCTTTCTCTGTGATTGGCTAAAATTGGCACCAAAACCTCTCAGGGACTTTTGGGAGTTGTAGGCCTGGCCTCCTTCCACTGCTACTCCGGCTCACTGAGCCTGTTAGGCCTTGCTTGCACAGCCCAGATCATGACAGGCTTAGTGTCAGTATAAGATCTAGGAGACCCAGGTTCGAATCCCCACCCTGCCATGGAAGCCTGCTGTGTGACCTTGGGCCAGTCACACTCTCTCAGCCTAACCTACCTCACAGGGTTGCTGTGAGGATAAAATGGAGGAGAGGGGAACAGCATGAGCCACTTTGCCCTTTTGGGGAGAAAGGCGGGATGTAAATAAAATACATTGTGCTGGAAGAAAGAACCAACGTTAGCAGAAGAGATCCACGGGACTCAGTCCAGTAACTCTGTGTAGGCATGACTTCCAGGGCAAAAGCCTATCGTATCAATTCTACTTTTCTCCATAATGGGGACCCAAAGTGGCCCAGAGTATGCATCTCCTCTCCCTACTATCCTCACAGCCGTAACCCTGGGAGGCAGCTTAGGCTTAATCCGCATTTGCATTTTTAAGTCAGTTTTGAAGAGGAAGAGGAAGAGATTGGATTTATACCCGGCCCTTCACTTGGAGTCTCAGAGCGGCTTACAAACTCCTCTCCCTTCCCCTCCCCACAACAGACACCCTGTGAGGTGGGTGGGACTGAGAGAACTCTGACACAAACTGCTCTTTTTCAAGGACAGCTGTGCCAGAGCTTGTGACTGACCCAAGGTCACATCAGCAGGTGCAAGTGGAGGAGTGGGGAATCAAACCCGGTCCTCCCAGATTAGAGTCCGCACACTTAACCACTACACCATACAGAGCAGTTTTGTGCTGCTCTGACACCGTCTTTCTCTATGCTTGTTTGAATGTTGTTTGGAGAAGATTCTTTTAAAGCAGTGGGGAGGTGCAATGACAGTGGGGCCGCCACAAGAAGGTGACAAACATATGTGGACTGTTGAGGTGTAAAAATGAAACCAAATGTAGACAGCTTTTTTGAAGATGGAGTCAGAAGGCTGGGACACCGGTGGGAAAGACGAATGCTGATTTGACCTCAGTGCCTGGTGTCAGCCTCTTGGACAAAGTTACTCTCAACTACACTCGCTGAAGGTGATTTGTTTATTGAAGAATAAAGATGTTCCAAGCTAAGAACGTTGTTGAGTCAGAACTGATATTCTGGCGTGAAAGCCCTCAATTATACCTGGTTCAAACATAGCCCCCTCCAATCACACTGACCTCTCTCACCCCCCCCCCCCGCCTGTAAATCATCCCTTTGTTATCTCAGCTAAGGTGGCAAGCAGGGAGGCAGACCCAGGCCATCTGGCCGGCATCCCTGGGAAAGGACAGTATCGTCAGGAAGTTACACGAGATGCCTTGCCCTACAATAAAGCCATTCTCACTCGCACACATTCACACTCCCCCCTCCCTTGGAATTTCCCCAAATCCATGGCAAACGAGTCAGCGAGGTTGATGCCTAGCTAGCCCAAGGTCACCCCACAAGCTTCCATGGCAGAGTGGGGATATGACCCCAGGAGGTCTCCCAGGATCCTGGCTCAACCCTCTGTCTGTTACGCCACACTGGCTGTTGCTGGCAGCTGAGTAATATTTGCCCTGTCCCTTTATGGACTTATGGAAGTGCAGAGGATGGTGAGGAGAGGGCTCCAGAATGGTCTCTCTCTCAGGCTCTAGTTTCTTGTTGAATTGCCTTGGAGCAGATTCGAATACAGGCCACCATATGCTTAATTTGCCCTATTGTGGGACACAGTAGATTTATAATTATTAATTAATGAATGAAATGCATACCGAACCTTTCTGCCCTCATCAGGGCCAGGAAGACGGCTAGCAGATTAAAAGCATACGAGATGAAAACACATTTTTGGAACCATTAAAACCAAACAAAGCCACATTATTCAAACAATGAAAACACACACACACACAATCAGGGCTCTTTGTGTAGAAAAGCCCCAGCAGGAACTCATTAGCATAACAGGCCACACCCAACAGCAGGAACTCAGTAGCGTATTGGGCCACACCCCTGACAGCACAGCTCATTAGCACATTAGGCCGCACCCCCATGTTACCAGAAGTGTGGTCATTCAGCCACACCCACCTTTTGCTTGTTATTCTGTTTACCTTGTTTGTTGCCAAAACCCAGGGCCTTTTTTTGTAGCAGGAACTCCTTTGCATGTTAGGCCACACACCCCTCATGTAGCCAATCCTAATGAATTTCTGCTGTTGGGTGTGGCCTATTATGCTAATGAGTTCCTGCTGGGCGTGGCCAACACGGGAGCCAGCTGGAACTCCATTCCTGTGCGTTTCTGCCCATAAATAACCCTGCACACAATACATTAAAACATGCATACGTAAAAACAATGTTTTTTTTAAAAAAAAAAAGCAGGACGAGGGGATTGTTGAGGGAACACCAGATGAAAAAAAGAAGTCTTCACTTGGTGGCAGAAGACGACAGCAGAAGGGGACGGACGACAAGTCTCCCTGGGGCAGGAGTTCCAGAGTTTTGAGGCCACCGCTGAGAAGGCCCTCCCTGGGCGGCCATCTGCCTAATCGCAGAAGATAGGGGGAGCACCTGAAGCAAGCCTTGAAAGATGACAGTAGCAGTGAGGAGTAGGTGGTACTTTGTGTATGCTGATCCCAAACCTCCATGTTTTGGAGGCAACCTTTCTCCCTCATGGATCACTGCCTTGACATGGCGAGGGGACTTGCGTGGTTCGATGAGGCTGTGGGCTATGCCGTGGAGTGCCACCCAGGACGGACAGGCCACAGCAGAGAACTCAGACCAAGCGTGATCCACTTGGAAGGAAATGGCAACCCACTCCAGCATCTTTGCCAAGAAAACCCCATGGACAGTAACAAAAGGCTAAAAGATATGATGCCAGAAGATGAGCCCCTCAGGTCGGAAGGTGTCCAATATGCTACTGGGGAAGAGCAGAGGGCAAGTACAAGTAACCCCAGAAAAAGAGTGTAGTGGCTGGGCCAGAGCCGAAAGGATGCTCAGTTGTGGATGGCGAAAGGAAAGTCCAATGCTGCAAACAACAATACTGCATAGGAACCTGGAATGTAAGATCTATGAATCAGGGTAAACTTGACATGGTCAAAAATGAGATGGCAAGACGGAACATCGACATCTTGGGAATCAGTGAACTAAAGTGGACAGGAATGGGCACATGCAGCTGCTGGTGTGACCTTGGGTCAGTCACAAGTTCTCTCAGAGCTGTTCTCTCAAGAGCAGTCCTCGAAAGAGCTCTCCCGCCTACCTCACAGGGTGTTTGTTGTGGGGATGGGAAGGGAGATGGTAACCCACTCTGAGACTCTGAGTGAAGGATGGGGTATAAATCCAATCTCTTCTCTTCTTCTTCTTCAAATAATAAAAATAAATGAAGCAAAGCAAGTGTCTAGCTACACTAAGCAGTTCCACTGCATTAGTGGGTCGTTGATTCATTTTACTCATTTAATGTGGTAGTTACCAGAAAGCAGAAAAAACAAAATCCAGAAATTATAGAGGTTATTTTTTTATTTTGGATATTTGCATTCTGCATTTCTGTTCAAGAATCCTCAAAGCATCTTACCATTTTTTAAAGTGACATCAAAGAAACCTTTGAACTGATAACAGACTATGTTTTCAACGGCATATATATATATATACACACACATACATATATATATATACACATACATACACACACACACACACATACATACAGGGGTCATTTCGTAGAAAAGAGGTGCAAGAGTTCATTAGCATAACTTATTGACTTCTGGTTTATGGAGCAGTGATGGCGGACGTTCTCCGCGAACCGTGGGAGAATGATCTGCACACCAGCGGCTTGGAAGTGTGCCACCTCAAGTGACACCCCCACGGAGCCTTTGTGATAGGCTCCAAGCCAGAGGGCTTTTGATGGGTAGCCTCTTCGATGGCATAACGCCGGAGAATTGAGGCTCCCCTCCGCCCTGACGGTCCAGAAGCTTTGTGGCCTCCGGGCACAAGCTGGTTTGATTAGGACAAACGTCGGAGATCGAGAGGAATGGCGTTTAAAGTGAGCGAGGTCAGAGAAACTGACCGACAATGAACGTGTGTTCAGAATAAACTGGATTGTTGTAAAAGCGGATTCCCCCCCCCCCTGGTAAAAGCAGACCGCGAAGAGGCACGCCTCTTATGTGCATGAACTTATAAACGATATGAAGGGGGAGAGGGGAGGAAACACAATGAGTGTGTTTTGTGAGACTTACTTGATTACTGATCATCGTGGGGCGATTTTTCGAGCCAGAGAGAAGCAGTAGAAACTGTAAACAAATCGGAGAAAATGGCGGCCCAGCAAAGAAAGCTGAAAATGAAACCACCGGGCAGCCAGAGCCCAAAACCGGAAGAGGGAGCAGATGTCATTAAAATGCTAGCGGACATGCTTAAGCCGGTTATGGAACAACTTGATGGTATTAACTAGCAATTGACTGTGATGAATAAGAACTTTGCATCTCAGCAGCTCCAGCTGAAAGAAACGGAGAAGAAAGTGGAGCAGGAAACTCAGAAAATTAAAGAGATAGACACCACAAGTAAGAAATTGAAGAAAAGAATGGGAGAAGTTGAAACAAAGCAAAACTTTCAAGAAAGTCGTTTACTACAACTACAGATGGAAAAAGCTAACATGATTCTCAGGTTCCAGGGAGTTCCTGAAGCAGAGAAGGAGGACCTGAGGAGATTGCTCAGCGAGATCATCGCTCCAACAATAGGCTTAACAGCGGATGAGCTGGTAAAAGAAATGGAGATGGCCTATAGGGCATACTCCAATTATATTTTAAAAAATAGCCTGCCTGGAGAAATCATGGTCAGATTCTCAAGAAGCAGAAACAAAAAGGGAAAAAAACTGAACCTAACAATAGAATCCAGAACCAAACAAAGGTTAGTGAAGAAGAGGGCCAATATTAAAACCTATCTAATAAAAGTGGGAAAAGATACATTCAATAAGGACCGTAAAATTTCCTTCTTTGATTGTGTTGCCACACTGCTTTTTATTTGTGAATACTGTGGCAACACAATCAAAGAAGGACATTTTTGGACCACAAGTCTACTTTATAATCACTGGGCTGGTGATAGCACTTTAAAGGCCTTATGTGCATATTGACCCTGTGCCTGGTGATTCTATTTTTGAACAATTTACTTGATGGTCCCTATTGAATTTATACTTTGTATATATTCTTGATTGTGTGTATGTGAATATATGTATTAGCCATTTTGCCACATATATATGACCTCTGAGGAAGGCCTATTTGGCCGAAACGCGTAAGGTCAAGCTTTTAAGCCCTTGGTATTGTAATGTTTTATATATAATTGTTGTAAATGGGCCCCTGTATATGTTTTAAAATTTGTTATTAATAAATACATGTATTTTTTTCTACTTTTATTAGATAGGTTTTAAAATTGGCCCTCTTCTTCACTAACCTTTGTTTGGTTCCAGATTCTCAAGAAGACCAGAGATGCTATCTTAAAAGCGACATCAGCAACTCCACTGAAAATGGGAAATATAATCATCAAAACCCTAAAAGATATTCCATTTGATATCCGACAAAAGAGGAAAAATTATAAGGATTTAATTTCTTTTCTTCAAGCCAATGGAATTTTGTATAGGTGGGCGATTCCGGAGGGTGTCATCTTTAAGATCAACGATAAAAGAGAGAAGATAGACTTCACTTTCAAAGCTAAAGAATTTTTGCGCCACCAGTTGGGAACGGAGGAAGAGTCCAAGGAGGAGGAAACGAAATCTAGTGACTCTGCCACCTCAGGAACGGAGGAGGACTCTGCTGCAGAAATGGGAGCAGGTGCTGCCAGAGTTGTATATGACTTTAGAGACAGAAAGCCGAAGTAAAGGCAGAAGGACTTCGAAAATAGCCTTTTGAAGCGAAGAAAAGATTATCAGAAAGCTCATAACAACTAACAAATTAACATATAAACATTGAAGCTGAGATAAACAAGAACTCTACAAGTACATTGTGATACTAACACTTATAGTATTAACACTTACACTAACAGGGATAAGATCTCCTCCTCTTGGGGTTTTAGTATAGTGTGGTTATCTATTCTATGCACGCCTGGCTTAGCCCCTACCCTCCCCCCACCCCTCGCAGCTTCTCCCGCCCCCCAACAAGCTGGGCGGATGGCAGAACCTTTACCAGGACCCCGCCCTTCACTTCTCCCGCCGCCCAGCAATCCGGGCAGACGGGAAAAGCTCGCACAGGTGCCCCCCCACTCTGCTTCGCCCACCCCATGCCTCCCCCCGTCTTCCTTCCTTTCTCTCTTTCTCTCCTCCCCACTTTCTCTCTCTCTCACTCACTCTGTTTGCCTGCTCTCTTTCTTTCTCTCCCCTTCTTCCCTCCCTTCTTCCCTTCCTTCCTCCCACTCTCTCTCAATCTCTCTTTCTACCCTTCTTTCTTCCTTCCTTGCTTTCATTCTTTCTCCCTTCCTTCCTTCCTACTTCCCTTCCTATCATACCCCCCCCCTCTGTCTCTGTCTCCCCCCTCTTTCTCTCTCTCTCTCTGTCTCCCCCCTTTTTCTCTCCCCCCCTCTAACTCTGTCTCTCTCTACCTCCACTTCTCACTTCCTCCCTTCCTTCTTTCCACCCGCCCTTCCTTCCTATCTAGGGCTCGTTGACTAATGCCATAACGGGCTTTGCTCACTAGTGTATATATATCGTTGTGAAAATAAATACAACGGCCTCTAGAAAGAGGCTCTGGGTGGGTGCCCCGGCCTTGGACACTCAATGTCAATTTGCCGTGGTGACCTCAGCAAGGTATAATGACACTGAGTCCACCATTTTCTCCAGACGAACTGATCTCTGCTACCTAAAGAACAGTTGTAATTTTGAGTGATCTCCAGCCCTCACCTGGAGATTGGCAACGATGGTTCCCCAGAAGGGAATGGTTGGTTTGGAGGGTGGAGTCTATGGCTTTGTACCTGTCCGAGGTCCCACGCCTCCTGAAACCTCACCCTCTCCAGGCTCCAT
>NW_015162032.1:174821-178081 GCF_001447785.1 Gekko japonicus | reverse complement strand
GCTACCTAAAGAACAGTTGTAATTTTGAGTGATCTCCAGTCCTCACCTGGAGATTGGCAGTGATGGTTCCCCAGAAGGGAATAGTTGGTTTGAAGGGTGGAATCTATGGCTTTGTAGCTGTCCGAGGTCCCATGCCTCCTGAAACCTCACCCTCTCCAGGCTCCAACCCTCACATCTCCAGGAATTTCCCACCTGGAGATGGCAACCCTATCTCCTTCCTAGCCAGTCATCAACCTACCTTTATTTCCCCCTCACTCTTCAGCTTTCCACCCCCTACACACCTGTAGCCTCTCCCGTGCTCTGAAGCCCTGACCGCTACGTCACATTGGCTGTCATACGGGGGCCACCTCAGCAGCATATAAGGATACAGAGCCCACCATTTTCTCCAGGGGAACTGATCTCTGCCATCTGGAAGGCAGTTGTAATTCTGAGTGATCTCCAGCCCTCACCTGGAGATTGGACACATTTTACCTCAGAAGAGCAAACTGTTTAGAATGTTAGAGCCAAAAGCCAATCAAGTCGCATATGCAAATGACCTCTGTGTTCTGAGGCAAAGGCCAATGAGGCTGCATATGCAAATAACCTCTGTGTTCTGACTGGCTATGGGGGGGGAGAGGAACAGCAAACTGTTTAGATTGTTGGAGGAAAAACTCAAGCAATGCAGCCAGTGGATAGGGACAGATTCTGAGTGACACACCAGGGCGCCAACCAATTCTGGAGCGTGTGGAATGTTCTAGAGAAGTGCCACCACCATTCGGCTTTTATTTATAAGGGAGATATGAATTTGAAAGCATATGGAAAGAATACTCCAAGAAATCACAACAGCATGCAACAAAGTCTACAAATCTCCAAAAAGCGGCAGAACAAACCCCACCAAACAGAAAGGACTGAAGCTTTCCTCAGTCCGCAAACAAATCTTAATGCCGGGATGTTCTAAAGTCCTGCCCAGAGACCACTTGCTAGGAAGCCACTTGACCTTTTATAGCTCGAGGTCAATCGGAGCCGGTCCATTAATCCCGTTATTGCTCTGACTGATTCCTTTGGAGGACTGAAGCCTCATTTTTAAGCAGCATCCACTCTTCCCCTTCCTGGCAAATCCTGCTTTCAGGGGAAACAATAATAATGATTTCTATGATGTGCTGTCACAAAACTGTAAATTGACAGGGAAGTTAGCGCCAAAATTATTTATAGAGGAGAGGGATGTCTAACGGATGTTGACTAATATTAATTCTCAGTTCCCAAGTTCTCAGTTCATGAATAGAACTGAGGGGGGGTTTCCAGTCATCATCTGCACTTCTAGTATGTTTTGAGCTCCTCTCCTTCTCTTAGTGTACATGTGTGAAGAACAAGAATGCGGTTTTCAAATGGCTTCTGAATCGATCTGTAGTCAGGCTGGAAGGCTGATTTATAATCCCTTTTCAACCTTCCTGCTGTTTACATGCGGCCTGTGAACGGAGACGTTCTCTGATGTGCATTTACAGTCTTCCATCGGCCATTTTTTCTACCCTTGGCAAAAGCCTTTCTAACATTTGATGCACCAAGTGCCCTTTCAGGATGCCTCCACTGTTATGTCCTGAGCTTAGATTACATCTCATAGACAAAACTGGTATCCAAAAGGGTAATGTCTGATTGGCTGCTCTGTGAAGCAGGCTAATCATGATACAAGAATTGTGCTGGAGGGAAGAAAACTGATTGGTCTTTATCCTTGTAACTCTATTGGTTGTTACCACAAATTTGGGCGGGGCTAGGTTAGCCTGGACTGTTTAAATAGAGCCTGTTGCTCTATGTGTTGTTGTCTGTTCTGATCTGATCATAGCCTCTGTCTGCGGTGCTCTAAGGGTGTGGGTGATACTGGAGGGCTGGAAATTATCAACTAAGTTTCACCTGTTGAATCAGGGCTGGAGGGTGGCTCTGCACCAGCTTTTGGCTGTGAAGCCTGTTGCTCATCTTCCTGCTTGCCAGCTTGCTGTGGTGGTTAGGAGCATGGACTCTAATTTGGAAGAACCGGGATGACATAAGAACATAAGAAAAGCCAATGTTGGATCAGGCCAATGGCCCATCTAGTCCAGCACTGTCACACAGTGGCCAAAAATACTAGGTGCCATCAGGAGGTCCAGCAGTGGGGCCAGGACACTAGAAGCCCTCCCACTGTTGCCCCCCCCCAAGCACCAAGAATACAGTGCATCACCTGCCCCAGCTTGTTTGTTTGTTTAACTTTCGGTTTCTAGACCGCTCACCCCCGAAGGGCTCTGAGCAGTTTACATAGTACAATTTTACACTTCTAACTAGGGCCACACACAGTATTGGGTGGGGGGGGGAATGCCTACCAGGCACCCTACCGGCTAGCTGTTCTTCAGCGGCTCTTATCTCCTCTGCTTCTGCATGGTGGCTTTTGGCTTGGCTCTGTAGCGGGTCCTGCTGGGGTGGTTCTGTTGTCTGAGGCTATGTGACGCTTATTGCACCGGCCTCTATCCTGGTTGGCTCCGGCCGAGCCTACGCCGTCACATCGCCGCGCCTTCGGACAAATCCCTGCTTGCCTGCTCGATGTTTCGCCGCCATCCTCCGCTGGATTGCCGGGTTGCTTCGCCGGCCAGGACACTAGAAGCCCTCCCACTGTTGCCCCCTCAAGCACCAAGAATACAATGCATCACCTGCCCCAGCCTGTGAGTTCCTATCTATACCTTGTGGCTAATAGCCACTGATGGACCTCTGCTCCATATGTTTATCCAGTTCCCTCTTGAAGCTGTCCATGCTTGTAGCTGCCACCACCTCCTGTGGCAGTGAATTCCATGTGTTAATCACTCTTTGGGTGAAGAAGTATTTCCTTTTATCTGTTCTAACCCGACTGCTCAGCAATTGAGTGCCCACGAGTTCTTGTATTGTGAGAAAAGGAGAAAAGTACTTCTTTTTCAACCTGCTCTATCCCATGCATAATCTTATAAACCTCGATCACGTCACCCCTCAGCCATCGTTTCTCCAAGCTAAAGAGCCCCACGCGCTTTAACCTTTCTTCATAGGGAAAGTGTTCCAACCCTTTTATCATTCTAGTTTCCCTTTTCTGCATTTTTTCCAATGCTATAATATCCTTTTTGAGGTGTGGTGACCAGAACTGTACACAGTACTCCAAATGAGGACATACCATCGATTTATACAGGGGCATTATGAACTGGCTAATTTGTTTTCAATTCCCTTCCTAATAATCCCCAGCATAGTGTTGGCCTTTTTTATTGCAGTCACACACTGTCTTGATATTTTCATTG
>NW_015162032.1:111061-173646 GCF_001447785.1 Gekko japonicus | reverse complement strand
GAAATCAGTGGTTCTGGAGTGGGCAAGCACTTCTCATCTTCCACAGTGAAGACAGAGGCAAAAAATGCATTTAGCTTCTCAGCCATTTCCCTATCATCCTTCAGTACTGCTTTTACCCCTTGGGCATCCAAGGGTCCCACTGCCTCCCTGGCTGGTTTCCTGTTTCTGATGTATTTGAAGAAAGTACTTGATTCCCCATTCCTCCACATGCAGCTGCTAGTGTGGCCTTGGGACAGTCACTGTTCTCTCAGAGCTGTTCTCTCACAAGCAGTTCTCAAAAGAGCTCCCTGAGCCCCACCTACCCCACACAGGTGTCTGTTGTGGGGAGGGGAAGGGAAAGGAGATTGTAAGCCACTCTGAGATTCCTTCGGGTAGTAATGGGCAGGGTATAAATCCAATCTCCTCCTCCCCCTCCTCTTCTGCTGCTGCTGCTGCTGCTGACTCAGAGCTGGCCCTGGTTGTTCTCGCTGAGCCCTGGTTGACCCATGACAGTGGGCTGTTGCGCGGTGCGCGTAGGACAGCCTGTGAGTCAGTAGAAGATATCAGGCAGCCACCCGGACTATTTCAGCCACTCCAACTCACCAGCCACTCTTCAGCACTCAACAGCTCTGTATAGCACCACACAAGACAGTCCTGTGGTAAACTATATACAGTATTTATTTACAGTATGTACAATCCTTGGACAAAATGCTCCACCAGTCACCGTCATAAAGAGAAGAAGATACAGAGGCAGCACTTGTCCACATATATACATGTTAGCAACCAATCAGCTAAGAGCTGAGTCATTGTCACTGACCTCACACCATAATCTGGTCCAAACCGGCCAGGACAGGTCTCCAGCAGTCTCCCTGCTGACAGTTAGATCACTATGATCCGACAGCTGGATATTAATATTACAACACGGGCTAGGTCCAACTGATTATGGAGGAAGTGGGATTAGTGCTAGAAAACGCTGAGAGCTTCTGATGTACAAAATTCAAAGAGTAATTTATTTATTACTTTGATACATTACTATAACTATGTTACTACTTTATGCATATAAATATGGACATACAATTTGTTATTTCAAATTATAAACTAAAGATATGTAATGGGAGTAGACCAGGAGGCCTACAAGATTAAGTGGTACTTTAAAGATTCATCTTTCAAGTGCCACTGTTTTATTTTGCTCTTACAGACTAACACGGCTACCTCTCAGGAAAGAGTAATATAATTTGCCTTCTAGAGGGGAGGCAATATAATGCTTTGTATGCTCCTCTTGAATTTTGTAACATCTTTCTTCCATAGCTTCGTTTTGAATTACAAAGACAGAGAATAATCACCAACTATTCAATTGCTGGTTTTTATAGTCCAATTCAGTCACATTTTTGAAGAAAGGTCATGATTTTGAGTACATTCTCTATAGACCTATAAGAGTGAATTGGACTGTGGGGTACGTTAGGAAATGACTTGACTAGATTTAGTATAGTTCAGGAATGAAAAATATTTTTTAAAGATGGACAATGACCTCTTATTTCTTTATGATGCCTTAATGTAATGGATAAGATCTATGGTGGACTATTAAAAATATGTTCAGTGGAAAAAGAAGAAGGAAACACCTTGTGAGTTAGGTGGAGCTGAGAGTTCTGAGAAAACTGCAACTGGCCCAAGGTCATCCAGCAGGGTTCATGTGGAGGAGGAGGGGACAATCAAATTCAGTTCTCCAGATTAGAGTCCACCACTCTTAACCACTATATGATGCTGGCTTTTGACCCGAAAAGATTATTCCTAAGTCTTCATTGTAATGAATGTTCTTTTGGAAAAGTTCGTTTTGATGAAACTTTTGTTTCAAGGCTTACTGAACACTCATCATAGTAAAACAGCCCTTAATCCTGTGAGGGATGAAGAGATCCATCATTTGACTGTCAAATACAGTCAAGGACCAAAAAAAAAAAAAAGCCTTTTAGGTAGCTTTTGTTGATCTCGCTGCTGCCTTTCACAGGATTGAACAAGATAAACTGTGGGATGAAGTTATGAAGAACAAAGATTGTGAATAATTATTTACATGGACTCGAAAAATGTAAACAGTTACATGACATGCAGCACGATTCTGACCAGGTTTGCCCGGAAGTTAATCCCATTGGGTGCTCTCAGACTTCCAGGAGTTGGAATTGAGCGCTATGATAACTCCTGTATCAAGATGGATCTTGATCTCCCTGCTGATTTAGTGATTTTGTTCCAGGATAAAACCCCTCTCTGTTTTCTTCTGTCAGTTTTTCATTTCATAAAGAAAATGTACTATTATAGGACAATGATATGATGCTCTTTTTGTCGTCTGCTGTAAAAGGTTTGTGACCACTACTGAATTATTACAGGGTGATCTGTCAGAGAAAGCTAAAGGTAAAGGTGTCCCTTGCTCAAAAGCCAGTCGAGTCCGACTCTAGGGTTGCGGTGCTCATCTCCGTTTCCAAGCCGAAGAGCCAGCGCTGTCCGAAGACGTTTCCGTGGTCATGTGGCCAGCATGACTAAACACCAAGGTGCACGGAACGCTGTGACCTTCCCACCAAAGTGGTACCTATTTATCCACTTGCAATTTCTTGCTTTCGAACTGCTAGGTTGGCAGGAGCTGGAACTAGAGACGGGAGCTCACTCCGTCATGTGGCAACTCGGGTCTCGAACTGCTGAACTACTGACCTTCCACAGCCTGCAGTTCAGCGTCTTAACCACTTGAGCCACCAAAGCTACTATGTGACAAAACTACAGTAGCTCTTTTTGGGATTTTGCAGCGTCATTGATTTCAGATCCCTCTATGAGGGTTGCTTCAGTTAATTGAGATCATGTAGAAAACAGGTTAAAGATGTTATATGTTAGGATTTTATTTTATTCTTTTATATGTCCGTGTGTGTGTGCACGTGTGCGTGCACCTAGAAGTCATGGCGACCTCTGGTGACTGACCTATACCGGGGGCCTGGAGGATATTCAGAGAGGTGGCTGAGTAAAGCCTGCCCCCGCCTCCCAATTGCTGGTATTCCAAGGAGGTCTCCCATCCAAGTACTTAGCTTCCGAGACTGGACTTGCCTGAGCTATCCAGGTCAGGGCATGTGTTAGGATTTTAGATGTCTGGAACCACCAGAAAGAAACTGAAGCATGGCATAATTATTCACACGATATTAGTTGCTGTAGATTTTCCGGGTTGTGTGGCCATGGTCTTGGCACTGTAGAACCTGACGTTTCGCCAGCAACTGGGACTGGCATCCTCAGAGGTATAACACAGAAAGATAGAGTACTCTCTGTGTCAAGGTGAGAAGAAAATGGTAGGCAGGTAATTTATATCTACTCCATTAGCATGTTCATAGACTGGGGAACTCCTACAAGATAATGACTCAGCTCTACCCCACCTTCTGGAGTAGATATAAATTACCTGCCTACCTTTTTTCTTCTCACCTTGACACAGAGAGTACTCCATCTTTCTGTGTTATACTTCTGAGGATGCCAGTCACAGTTACTGGCAAAACGTCAGGTTCTACAATGCCAGGACCATGGCCTCACAACCCGGAAAATCTACAACAACAACTAATGAACTCTGGCCGTGAAAGCCTTTGACAACATATTCACACAATATGTTGAGCAGTACAGAAATTACATAAATAGGATGCTACTTTCAGTAAGCTATACACAACAGTACCAGCACTCCCTAATTATTTACTCAAGCATGTTTGTAAAACTATTTTGTGCCCTGCAACTGTGGGAGCAGGATTCAATCTGTTGCCATGTTTCATTCCATGGTTTTCTTTCCTGCTTTTTTTTTCTGCTGACATTTTGTGATGACCTAATCTATCAGTGAAGTCACAGTATTGTTCCTGATTCTTGATGGATAATCCAGAAGTTTTAACATCCGCCATGTTGGCGCTTACAAAAAAGCAGCAAATCGCCTTTTACATTAAATGAACTTTGCCATTTTATTTATTTATAGGGAAGGCACCGATAAGGTGTCCAACAGCCGCTCTGATTTACTTCTGTAACTCGCTCGATGCATGCTTGACTAATTCAGCGAGAATCGGTATCTATCAGAGCAGAAAATCAGAACATTCGTCAAAAACACAGTCCTGTGGATTCATCTCTATTGTTTTAGGTCTACGACAAGCATGCCTCGCCAAAATAGAATAAGTCATTCAAAAGTGAACATATTTCCTCACAAGGCTCTTCTGTCTTTCCCTCTACTTTGAGGCATCTTCACTATGCCATTCTGGAATTTTTGTGTGTGCCCTGAACCTGCCTGATCTGGGCTAGCAAAGAAGCAAACAGAGTTGTTTAATGAACAGCTCAATAAAATTATATAGATATGATTCAACCAAGCATCATAGAACCCAAATATCCAGCACATAGTGACAGAGCCCAAAGAACATATACTATTATTTCCCCCCAAAAAAGTAAAATTTCTACGTCTGAAGCCAGAGTTGCCATCTTTCTGGTGGTGGCTAGAGATCTCCTAAGATTACAACTGTTCTCCAGGCAACAGAGCTCAGTTCATCTGGAGAAAATGGCTGCTGTGGAAGGTAGATTCCATGGTATTATTCCCCACCGAAGTCCCCCCTTCCCCAAACCACACCCTCCTCAGGCTCCACCCCCAAAATCTCCAGGTATTTCCCAACCCGGAGCTGCAACCCTAACTGAAGGGCGTGAAGAAAAGCTTGAAATTTTGGGCAGCAGCTTACGGAAGATGAGAATAGGATCTTCTCTGCTTAAATAGAAGGATCTCTAGTCTTTGAATACCACATTGTTCTTTCCAGTATCTCTGCTCCCTAGTATATCTCTCTGCTTTGATTCATCTTAGAACCCAAGAACTGAAAAAGGCATCATGGAAGGTCTTGCACAACTAGAATGCCCCATTCACTTAAATGCCATGTGGATAATGTGCATAATTCCACAAGTATTTGTTACATTACATTACATTACATTTTCCATTTATATACCGCTCCTTCCCAAAGGCTAAGAGCGGTTTTTACAGAGACCTTTAAACATCCTAACTAGGGCCACAATGCAAGGGGAGGGTGAATGCCTACCAGGCACCCGAACAGCAGGGATTTTTCTTTGTTGTTGCTTTCTCCGGTCTTCTTCTTTTTCCATTCAATGGAGGTTCTTTCTTGTTTCACGGCGACGGCGTCTCAGCAGGGATCCTCTTCCACGGCGGCCCCTTCTGGAGAAGCTCCCACGGTGTGTGACTCTGCGACGGCTACAGCAGCTGGTCTCCGTCCCATTGGTTCCGACCATGCACGCCGTCACGTCACCGCACCTTCTGGGCCAATCTCCACCTGGATCATTCATCGCTCCGCCGCTGGGCTGCCGCCATGTTCGCCAGATCGCCCTTGTTGCTCGCCGCCTCCGCTCAGCCATCGCTCAGCCACCGCCACTGCTTCACCAATCCACTGGAAGGAGGATGCCCCCCTGCCCCTAGGAGCAGGTACCCATTTATCTACTTGCTTAAGGCTTTCGAACCGCTGGGTGGGCGGGAGCTGGGACAAGGACTGGGAGCTCACCCTGGCCACGGTGGGACTCGAACAGCCTTGTGGCTGTTCGTTGATAGTTTTATTGCAGGCATTTACAGCCTGTGTCCATCATTCCATAAATGAACACTACTCTGTTGTGCCACACATACTTGTGGTGAAGCTGACACATATCCATTCCTATTAGCAATTCCCCCCCCCCACGTAGAAGTAGGGTTGCCATGAGTCTCCTGGCAACTGGCAGGGGATTGGGGTGGGAAACTTACTGGGAGCAGGAGGGAGGCCCAGTTGACATGCAGCAACGTGCCTACATCACTGCTCATGTGACCCAGAAGTGACATCATCACTTCATGGACATCAGAGTGAAGCTCTGGTATCTGGGCAAAAACTCTATGGTAAATTTGGTTTCTACCTTAGAGATTTTGCCCAAATACCAGAGAGGTCACCCTTACATCCCCGATGTGATGATGTCACTTCCGGGCCAAGTGCACAGTGACATAATCGTGTCACTGCACATAGGCTGGATCTCCCTAATTTTCGGGGTAAGTTCCCCCTGCCAGCCAACTGATTGGTGGCAGAGCAGTGGGCCAGGCAGTGGGGGATCCCTGACTCCACCTGGGGGTCCGGCAACCCTACATACAAGTGCCATGCAGACTGTGCTATCCTAAACTGGGTTACACCCTTCTAAATCCTTTGAGGTTACTGGGCCTTGTCAAGGAATCCCAAACCAAACACTGTGGGTCCCCAAGGGGGTTGTACACAAGCAACCAGACAATTGTTTAATTTAAAAAAAAGATTTATAATGTTTATTTCAATTTCTATCAATTTGAAAAATTATTCTATAGTAGGGTTGCCAAATCTCTTTTGGCCGGGAGCGGGGGGGGCTGTGTCTGGGTGTGCGCGCGCGTCACCCGGAAGTGACGTCGCACGCTGGGGGTGGGGCCACGGCCATTTGTCTCTCTTCTTCAGGGCCTTAGCTCAATTATGGGTTTTGGGCCCAGCAACATCAGGTGAGGATGACATCCAATCAGGACACGTTTTCAGGAGAAGCCTCTAGAAGATTACCTCATCACTCCTGGCTCCCCCCTACCATCACATAGACCACAGGTTCTTGTGAGAAGCTAATCACCACACTTCCATCTCTGGCCTTGAAGATGATAAGAGCTGTGTAGGCCAAGAGACCAGTTAGTAACACCTGCAGGATGGACCAGGCCCATTACTGTTCACATTGACCCTTGAGGGGAGGCCAAGGGTGCTTTGCCTCCCAAGCCTAAAAGGGTGTCACAGCTTAGGATGACACTACGGTTGCCAGCTTTGGGTTGGGAAATACCTGGAGATTTTGGAGGTGGAGCCCGAAGAGGGTGGGGTTTGGGGAGGGGAGGGACTTCAATAGGAAATGTTGCCATGGAGTCCGCCTTCCAAAATGGCTATTTTCTTCAGGTGGACTGACCTCTGTCGCCTGAAACTTAGTTGAAATCCCAGGAAATGTTCAGCCCCCGTGTGGAGGTTGGAAACCCTAGATGACACTGTTAAATGATTTTACAAGTGTTCAGGTTTAGATATAGTTAAACCACGCTTCAGGACTTAAATTTAAGCAACAACCAACAGATCATCTCTTTCGTGGCCAAAGCTTTCAGCGACTGTAATGTTCACAGGGGCGTTGTTGCTGTTGTAAATGTCATACTGATGTCTTCCCTTGAAACATCTTTATGATTGTAATCACCAAGAAGATAACCTGTCATTCATCTTCTGGTTTTATATCGGCAATTAAATCTCACTTGTTGACTCTCATTATTCTTATTTTACTGGTTTATTGATTGTCTGTCCAAAGGAGTTTCCCACTCATTTAAAAATGAACTCTTTTTTTCATCATGGTTTTCCAGGATCAGGAGGAAAAACAATAATATGAAGGACCATTTTGAGAAATGTTTTTCCCTCAGACTTTGGCTTGACATTTAAAAAAAAATCAGACTGAGGTAACTTTTTGGTTGCTGAAAGGGTGATTAGCTGTCCCTAGAGGCTCTGCCCTTGTGGCAGAGGTGCAACTGAAAATTTACCTCACTTTGTATTTAGTTGTTATTTGTATTCATCTATAAGAACTAAATCTATATTGCCTTTATTGAGCATGTTTCCTCGCTGTTCACATGATTTTCATTTTTATATCTTTCAGCTGATAATGATAGATGTGTTACTTTGTCTGTGGTGAAGTTCATATTTTGTGCCCTTAGAATTAGACAGGCATATGTTAAAAATGGAGCTGCGGTGGCTCAAGTGGTTAAGACGCTGAGCTGCAGGCTGTGGAAGGTCTGTAGTTCAGCAGTTTGAGACCCGGGTGCCGCAAGACGGAGTGAGCTCCCGTCTCTAGTTCCAGCTCCTGCCAACCTAGCAGTTCGAAAGCAAGAAATCGCAAGTAGATAAATAGGTACCACTTCGGTGGGAAGGGAACAGCGTTCCATGCGCCTTGGTGTTTAGTCATGCCGGCCACATGACCACGGAAACGTCTTAGGACAGCGCTGGCTCTTCGGCTTTGAAACGGAGATGAGCACCGCAACCCTAGAGTCGGATTCGACTGGCTTTCGAGCAAGGGAACCTTTACCTTTACCTTTACCTATGTTAAAAATATCTTTGGGGTTAAGTATCCACGAGGCTGTTGTTTTATTAGGGCACTTTCACACGTGCTAAATAATGCCGTTTCAATTCACTTCATTGGCCATTTGCAAGTGGATACTGCCATTTCACACAGTAAAATCCAATCGCAGAGTGCTTTGAAAGTGCATTATTTAGTGTGTGTTGAAAGCACCCTCAATTTCACCAA
This sequence comes from Gekko japonicus, assembly GCF_001447785.1. Lineage (NCBI taxonomy): Eukaryota > Metazoa > Chordata > Lepidosauria > Squamata > Gekkonidae > Gekko > Gekko japonicus. The sequence goes on along the minus strand of NW_015162032.1, from coordinate 165,348 downwards.
GGTGCTTTTGGGGCACATAGGTGCACTGATTTTGAAACAGGAACTTTTTATTATATAAATAATTTAAAAGGCAGTTAGCAATTTATCAGAAAGAGGTGCTTGTGCATGTGTTTGATGAATGTTGGTGTTTGTGGAAAATGGGCAGTAAAAACTGAGTTCATAAGTGCCACTATCGCATTCTTACTAAATTGAGTTACTGTTCATTCAACCGACGTCATGAACAGGAAACACAAATGAAATACTAATGAGGTTTAGAGGTCCGGCAAACTATACTATCAAATATTTTGTGACCTTAAAAGTTATTTGTTGGTCTTTGTCACTTAGCAACCATGAAACATTGGCCTCCACAGAAACACTATTATTTTCAATCAAAGGAAATATCAACTCATACCCAGCATCTAAAAACCAAGGGCATTCAAGAAAAATACGATCAATAGTATCAATTTTCTCTAATCCACAGGCATATAATCTTCTAGAGAACAAAAACCAAAGTACCTTCCTGTCATAACTGGATGGACCAGCCTAAAAGCACTTCTGTATCTTGCCCCCTCATGGATCACTGCCTTGTCGTGGCGAGGGGGCTTGCGCAGTTCAATGAAGCTGTGGGCTATGCCGTGAAGGGCCACCCAAGACGGACAGGCCACAGCAGAGAACTCAGACCAAGCGTGATCCACCTGGAGAAGGAAATGGCAACCCACTCCAGTATGTTTGCCAAGAAAACCCCATGGACAGTATCAAAAGGCTAAAAGATATGACGCCGGAAGATGAGCCCCTCAGGTCGGAAGGTGTCCAATATGCTACTGAGGAAGAGCAGAGGACAAGTACAAGTAACCCCAGAAAGAGTGAAGCGGCTGGGCCAAAGCCGAAAGGACCCTCAGTTGTGGATGTGTCTGATGGTGAAAGGAAAGTCCAATGCTGCAAAGAACAATACTACATAGGAACCTGGAATGTAAGATCTATGAATCAAGGTAAGCTTGACGTGGTCAAAAATGAGATGGCAAGACTGAACATCGATATCCTAGGAATCAGTGAACTAAAGTGGACAGGAATGGGCGAATTTAACTCAGAAGACCATTATATCTACTACTGTGGCCAGGAATCTCGTAGAAAAAATGGTGTGGCCTTTATAGTCAACAAGAGAGTGCAAAAGGCAGTACTGGGATACAATCTCAAAAATGACAGAATGATTTCTGTCCGATTCCAAGGCAAACCATTCAACATCACAGTAATCCAAGTCTATGCCCCAACCACTGATGCAGAAGAGGCTGAAGTGGACCGGTTCTATGAAGACCTACAACACCTCCTAGAACTAACACCAAAAAATGATGTCCTCATCATCATAGGGGACTGGAATGCTAAAGTAGGAAGTGAAAAGGTAACTGGAATAACAGACAAGTTTGGCCTTGGAAAGCAAAATGAAGCAGGGCAAAGGTTAACAGAGTTTTGTCAAGAGAACACACTGGTCATAGCGAACACCCTTTTCCAACAACCTAAGAGGCGACTCTACACATGGACATCACCAGATGGGCAACACCGAAATCAGATTGACTATATAATTTGCAGTCAAAGATGGAGAAGCTCTATCCAGTCAGTAAAAACAAGACCTGGAGCTGACTGTGGTTCAGATCATGAGCTACTCATTGCAAAATTCAGACTTAAACTGAAGAAAATTGGGAAAACCACGAGGCCATTCAGGTTTGACCTAGATCGCATCCCTGATGAATATACAGTAGAGGTGAAGAATAGATTCAAGGGTCTGGATTTGATAGATAGAGTGCCTGAAGAACTATGGACAGAGGTTCGTGACATCGTACAGGAGGCAGCAATCACCACCATACCAAAGAAAAAGAAATGCAAGAAAGCAAAATGGCTTTCTGATGAGGCTTTACAAATAGCAGAGGAAAGAAGGAAAGCGAAAGGCAAAGGCGAAAAGGAAAGATTTACCCAACTGAACGCAGATTTCCAGAGAACAGCAAGGAGAGATAAGGAGGCCTTCCTGAATGAACAGTGCAAAGTAATAGAAGAAAACAATAGAATGGGAAGGACTAGAGATCTCTTCAAGAAAATTGGAGAAATCAAGGGAGCGTTCCATGCAAAGCTGGCCATGATAAAGGACAAAAACGGTAGGGACCTAACAGAAGCAGAAGAGATTAGGAAAAGATGGCAAGAATACACAGAAGAACTATACAAGAAAGACCTCAATGTCCTTGACAAACACGACGGTATAATCACTGACCTTGAGCCAGACATCCTGGAATGTGAAGTTAAATGGGCCTTAGAAAGCATTGCTAACAACAAAGCTAGTGGAGGTGATGGTATTCCAGCTGAGCTATTCAAAGTCTTAGAAGATGATGCTGTTAAAGTGCTGCACTCCATTTGCCAGCAAATTTGGAAAACGCAACAGTGGCCACAGGATTGGAAAAGATCAGTATACATTCCAATCCCAAAGAAGGGCAATGCCAAGGAATGTTCAAACTATCGCACAATTGCACTTGACACTGTCTAACCATCTCATCCTTTGCCGTCCCCGTCTTCTTTGACCTTCAATCTTTCCCAGCATCAGGGTTTTCTCCAGTGAGTGCAAACATGTCTTTCAAATGCCGGGAAAGATGCCTGGCTTTAAAGTTTGATGCGAACGTATCAAGCAAGCTAGTACTGTGAAAGGGTCATTATGGCTCCTGATTCTGCCACTTTCTCCAGATACTTGGTGACATATCTCTGCAGGTCTGCTATTGGTTCACTGACTTCAGCCTTTGAGAAGTTCCTGGTGGTGATGCACTGTGCTAAAACTGATGCTGCTTTTGGAAGAGCAGTTCTTCAGAGCCTGTTTCTTCAAGACGACCTGCAGATAACATCAGGTACATGGCTCCCTAGTCATCAAATCACCGCAGACTGTGACTGCAGCCATGAAATTAAAAGACGCCTGCTCCTTGGGAGGAAAGCGATGGCGAACCTAAACAGCATGATAAAAAGTAGAGACATCACCCTGCCAACAAAAGTCCGCATGGTCAAAGCAATGGTATTCCCAGTAGTCATGTATGGCTGTGAGAGTTGGACTATAAGGAAGGCCGAGCGCCGAAGAATAGATTCTTTTGAACTATGGTGCTGGAGGAGACTCTTGAGAGTCCCTTGGACTGCAAGAAGAACAAATCAGTCAATCCTCAAAGAAATCAACCCTGACTGTTCCCTGGAAGGCCAGATAATGAAACTGAAGCTCAAATACTTTGGCCACCAAATGAGAAGGGAGCACTCACTGGAGAAGACCCTGATGCTTGGAAAGATTGAAGGTCAAAGAAGACGGGGACGGCAAAGGATGAGATGGTTAGACAGTGTCATCGATGCAACGAACATGAAGTTGAGCCAACTTCAGAGGACGGCAGAAGACCGGAAGGCCTGGAGAGAGCTCGTCCATGGGGTCGCGAAGAGTCGGACTCGACTGTGCGACTGAACAACAACAATCTTGCTACTGTCAAAGTCTGAAAATACTCAGGGATCTATTAGCCACAAGGTATAGATGGAACACTATGATACTTTCTACACATGGATCTTGTTAAGTCGCTCACTTAACAAAGCAGTCGGAGAGTGATTCAGCAAGGACACAGCTTTATTCTTCAACTCGAACAGAACTCCAACACGGATCAACATCTGATAGCCAGAACAGCTTTTACATTGCAGCTGTCCTGCTTTTAAACTCTCCCGGCTAATGTAGCCACACCCACTGTACAAATACCAACCAATACGGTTGTTCATATAAGGACTCATCACGGACGTTCCCGCTCAGGGAGCTTGCTGAGAAGTGATTGGTTAGGTGCTTCCTGGGCTAGCAATGTGATTGGATGTATTTGGATCCCAGCCCAGGACGAAGCTTAATATGACATTTCAATTAGATGTTTTCATCACACATTATGCATTCAATGGCAGCTTATTGAATACATTACAGATCTCATCCCTGGTTTTATCAGAGTTCAACTCGCAGCACAATACCTTGCATTTATCCCTGATTATAACAGCATCCGTCTATCCCAGGACAAGTATGGGGCAAAACTGGAGTGACCTCAGTGTAATGTGGAAACAAAAAATACCCCAAGATAATTACAGGGGTGAACTCGAATGTAGTGTACAATGTAAGTTCGAGGACAGGGTTGAACCAGGATTTAAGATCTAGTGCGGAAAGGATGTATAAATAGAACACTATGTCTGGGGCAGTGATGCTCTGTATTCTTGGTGTTTGGGGGGCAACAGTGGGAGGGCCTCTGGAGTTCTGGCCCCAGTGGTGGACCTCCTGATGGCACTTGGGTTTTGGCCACTGTATGACACAGAGTGTTTGTCAGACTCAGGCCTGAACAGGGATTTATTATTGCCATTATATTACTGAGGCTAGTTTCGCTTTTGTATTCCCGCTTGCTTAGGGCACATCTGTCTTTCCTCTTCCTTTCTTATCTCATGTCCACGCTGCCATGACATTCTCAAGGGGGGGGTGAGTGAATGCTGGTTGTTGTAGTTATAGGGATGCACCGCTATAATTGTAACTCTTCTTGAAGCTGCCCCCAGGGAGCACCCGGGTTTTCACATGGGAGTGACCTTGGGTGAAGATAAGACTCTGGGAATGGCTCGGTTGTATATCTCTCAGAACCATTAGTTATGCTAGTGTTTGAGAGACGTATGTATGGAATGTGGGCATGCACCTTTACTTTCCATCTCCCGCCCTGGACTCGCCAGTGCTAACAAGGACGTTCACCTCTACAGTTGACCAAATCTTTTCAATAAACGTCTTCAAGTAATATTGAGCCAAGAGTGGTCATTTTCACTGTGATTTGTGAACAGGACTTTCGTGGAAGTGGGTCCAACCCATAGCTGTCCTCTGACAACAGATGTGTTAAATCTGAACATATTGGCCTACTCCGCTAAGAAACGTGTGGAGCCTTCCTCCAGACTGATTTTTTGGTAGGTAACAGGATAGGCCAGTTTGGGATGATTTTCTGAAGCTGGCATAATGCCTGCAGCTTAGGGATGCCAGCCTCCAGGTGAGACCTGGGGATCCCCCGGGATTACGGCTGAGCTCCAGACTACAGAGGTCAGTTTCCCTGGAGAGAATGGATGCTTTCGAGGGTGGGGGTCTCTGGCATCCTACCCCACTGAGGTCCCTGTCCTCCCAAGGCTCCACCCCCAAAACTCCAAGAGTTTCCCAACCTGGAGTTGGCAACTGTAGTGTGTTCAATAGCTGTCATTGAATGCCTAAACATGTATGCGAATCACCTCATAGAAAAGCAATGTTAAGCTTCGTCCTGGGCTAGGATCCTAATGCACCCAATCGCATGGCTAGCCCAGGAAGAACCGACCAATCGCAATCAGCAAGCTCCCTGAGCGGGACCGTAGATGATTGGTCCTTATGAAGACAATCTCATTGGTTGATAATGTACAGTAAAGGTGTGGCTATATTAGCCGGGAGAGTTTAAAAAGGGAACAGCTTGAATGCAAAAGCTGTTCTGGCTATCTAATGGTGATCCGTGTTGGAGTTGTGTTCGAGTTGACGAATAAAGCTGAATCTTTGCTGAATCACTCTCCGACTACTTTGTTAAGCGAACGACGTAACAGCAACCTTACCCCCACCCCCTGCCAGTGGTCAGAGAAGACCTAGCAATACTACTGCAGCTGCACTCTGCAGTCAGTTTTCATTTCCTGTGACAGCCTGTTTATGGTTTTTGGAGCAGCAAGGTGAGAGAGAGAGAGAGAGAGAGAGAGAGAGAGAGAGAGAGAGCATGGCTCACCAGATACACTGTCCCACCAGAGAACTTAGTCTATGTTCATACCACGCGGCATCATTATCCCTGTCTGGCATTCTGTGCACATGGCTGGCTTGCTGGGTTTGAGAGGGCTCTTACTCTATGGGCGATTCTACCTCTGGCATTTGCTCCACATTTTCTCAACTGAGAGGGGAAAGTGCAGCTCAAAGCCACCTTCAAATACCCCGGGCCAATGCCGCCGCCGTACCGCAAAGTCACCCTGAATGGCCATAACACGGCCATAAATCTATGCAGAACGTACCATCAAATCTGATGGTCAAAGGAAGTGAAGGCGGCATGCAGTGTGGGGGGCTACCATAAAATCCGATGAACAAAGGAAGCGAGAGCAGCGTGCAATGCAGAGGGGGATTTCTGTTCCAATGTGGGTTTGCTAAAACAACGGAGGGAAAAGCTAGTGTAGAATCAGCCTATATAAGCAGGGTGCCACTTGCCTGTGCCATTCCAGCTAGGTCAGGAAAATGGCACAGTGAAGCCACTGTGCCCCTGGTCTTAATACCTGCTCCCCAGCGGCTGCTATTTACCACTGAAAACTCCCAAGAGACCATTACAGGGAAGTCTTAGGATCTTGTGTAGTCTCATTCTTGGAGACAGAGGCATTAATGCAAATAGTTCTTGCCAATGGATCTTACATCTTCGAAATAGAAACATTTGGCAGCATTTTAAAAAGAATCTGTTTCCATGTTGTAGAATTGTGGTCATGTCATTATTTTTCTCTAATGCTACAATTTCGATAAGCCGAGCCAACGTCTCTCTGTAGCTATTAATCTTGTGATTTAAGGAATGGCAGCCATTGTCAGCAGGTCTGAGTCATGCCTGCTGTCCCTCTTAACTCAGTCTGCCACTGGACACATCTCCTGGTCTTTGTTGCATCACCTTAGTACTCTTCTCTAGTACTCTCTCTGCCTTACAGCAGAAAGTTTGAGCTGTCCCACAACAGCCCAGATTCTGACACTTCCGTCAATGGGGTCTTGGATCCTCAAGCTGTGCCTATCACAGTGCAACCCAAACCCCACACTGGACACCCATATAGCCTGCACTTCCGCCCAACGCCATTGCAGATTTTAATTCTGTACCCAATTTGGCCAATTGCAGTGCTCTCCAATTTGCATCTGGGTAAATCCATAATAAAAAGTAGAGACATCGCCCTGCCAACAAAAGTCTGTACGGTCAAAGCAATGGTATTCCCATCAGGGCTCTTTTTGTAGAAAAGGCCCAGCAGGAACTCATTAGCATAACAGGCCACACCCAACAGCAGGAACTCATTAGCATATTGGGCCACACCCCTGACAACACATCTCATTAGCACATTAGGCCGCACCCACATGTTACCAGAAGTGTGGTTATCCAGCCACACCTACCTTTTGCTTGTTATTCTGTTTGCCTTGTCTGTTGTCAAAACCCAGGGCCTTTTTTGTAGCAGGAACTCCTTTGCATGTTAGGCCACACACCCCTAATGTAGCCAATCCTAATGAGTTCCTGCTGTTGGGTGTGGCCTATTATGCTAATGAGTTCCTGCTGGGCGTGGCCAACTTGGGAGCCAGCCGGAACTCCGTTCCTGTGCGTTCCTGCCCAAAAATAGCCCTGCCAGTAGTAATGTATGGCTGCAAGAGTTGGACTATAAGGAAGGCCGAGCACCAAAGAATAGATGCTTTCGAGTTATGGTGCTGGAGAAGACTCTTGAGAGTCCCCTGGACTGCAAGGAGAGATCAAATCAGTCAATTCTAAAGGAAATCAACCCTGACTGTTCCCTGGAAGGCCAGATACTGAAGATGAAGCTGAAATACTTTGGCCACCAAATGAGAAGGGAGCACTCACTGGAGAAGACCCTGATGCTGGGAAAGATTGAAGATCAAAGAAGAAGGGGACTGCAAAGGATGAGATGGTCAGACAGTGTCATCGATGCAACGAACATGAAATTAAGCATATTCCAGAGCATGATGGAAGACAGGAGGGCCTGGCATGATGTGATCCTTAGGGTCGCAAAGAGCTGGACTCGACTGTGCGACTGAACAACAACAAAAATCCAGGAGCATAAAAAGCCGGTTTCTGTAGCCGGTTCTGTTCCCTTCCCAGTCTTTTTCCAATACTGAAATCTGGTAGTTGGTTCTGCTTCAGAACCTTTTTCTGGGGCCATGAAATCCCTGGAGCCTCCCCGTCAAGACAGGTGGAGTATGCCTTTTCTCTCTCCCCTTCTGCATCTCTCCATCTTTGTGTGCTCCCCTTCTGTTAGTTTCTTTCTCCTTGTATGATGCCATCTAGCCTTGCAGTCAACTGTTCTTGTCCCATGGCATCTCCGTCGAGATAGAGACGCCTTTCCCCTTTTTTTTAATTCCAAAAAACCTTTCTCTCTTGTCCTACTGCACAGTTTGGGGAAACCCCTCACCTCTCTCTTCTCGGTCAGTTGGTTTCTCTGGACTAGCCACATGGGAGGAACACAATTTGTGCTGGAAGTAGCTTTAATTGGGTGTTTACCTTAAAGTAACACAATGGAGCACTCACTTGGGATGTGGAAAGGGAATAGCTTTTATTGGATTGCCTAAATTGCTGCTTTAGTGTTGCCATTCAATAGTTCAGCCTCACCGTCTTGTACAACCTTCTCGATCGTCCCTCTTTCTATTCTTTATCTTGGTTTGGTCAATAAAGTTACTTTTCTGTACCTGTCTCTTTTCCCATCTTTCCACCTCAGCGAGATTTATATGTGCTAAGACTCGGAGCCGCATACACAGTAGACAGTCCCTTAGTTCTATAAATGTGGGAGATGCTCTTCGTGTGACAGCCCTGACATGGGGACCAGAGCCTGATCCTGTCTGTATTTACTCCGAGGTAAATCCCACTGAGGGCTGTGGTGGCTCAATTGGTTAAGACACTGAACTGCAGACCAGAAGGTCTGTAGCTCGGCAATTCGAGACCTGAGTGCTGCGTGGCCCCAGCTCCTGCCAGCCTAGCAGTTCGAAAGCAAGAAACTGCAAATAGATAAATAGGTTCCACTTCAGTGGGAAGGTCACAGCATTCTGTGCACCTCGGCATCTAGTCATGCTGGCCACATGACCACGGAAACGTCTTCGGACAGCGCTTGCTCTTCGGCTTGGAAATGGAGATGAGCAACACCTCCTAGAGTCAGATTCGACTGGCTTTCAAGCAAGGGAAACCTTTACCTTTACCTTACTAAATCCCACTGAATTTAGCACTGCTTGTTCCCGAATAAGAGTACAAAGGATTGCAGCATTACTCAGATCTAAGTCTCAACTGCTTCACTATGCCATAGGAGATGACTGAGTTCTTTGGCTATAATCCTTAATACGTTTATTGAGCTGTAAGTATCTTGTCAATAACCAAGATGGGAATTGTTTTAAAACAGCATTAAAGGGGCCAATTCCATAAGTATTGATTTATTGGTCTGCTTCTATCTATAAATCTGTTTCTATGTACCCAAAATTGTTAATAAGTCTTTTTTTCCTGAAGCGAGTGCCACAGATTTTAAGCATGCATGTAGAGGACTGTATCTGTAGTCCATTCAGCCTTCACACTGAAGCAACAATCGATTTGGTGTCTTACATGTAAGTAATTAAAATATGTATTTATAGTTATCCCTGTAGTCAAAACGGAAATCCTGACTTATCCTAGTTGGATTCCAGTGTGTAGCCGCCGTGGCCTTAAGCAGCAGAACAAAGTTTGAGTCCAGTGGCACCTTTAAGACTAACAAAGTTTTATTCTGGGCAGGGGTCATTTCGTAGAAAAAGAGGTGCAGGAGCTCATTAGCACAACTCATTAGCATAACTCATTTGCATATGCCACACCCCCTGACATCACCGGAAGTGTGTCAGAAGGCAACACCCACCGCTCAGGCTCCACTGGACTCTTTTGGATTGCTAGCTATTGGGGGGGGGGGAGAACGTGCAGATCTGCCCTCGCAGAGGAGGGAGAGCTTGTACCTGAAGGTGGGCAGGGGGGCCCCTCTGCAACGTACCTGGCTGCTTCTTGCTCCTCATGGCCGGACTGAAGGCTGCTGGGAGCAAGGGGTGGGGCTTGTTGCATGTGCCTGCCCCCTGGGCTCCTTACTGCTGGAGCTCCGCTCCTGTGCGCTCCTGCAGGAAATGACCCCTGATTCTGGGCATAAGCTTTCATGCGCATGCCCAGAATGAAACTGCGTTGCTCTTAAAGGTGGCATTGGACTCGAACTTTGTTCTTATGCTCGGTGGGCTTGTGTTAATGAGAATGCAAGGCTCTCTTTTCTCAGGGTCTGATGAAGGTGGCCCATTACTGAAAGAAACGATATGATAAGATTCCAGGCCGGTTACTTTCTGTTTGGAAAATGCTGCTTAATATTGGTCAGGCATTCTTTAATTACGCATAGACGGGGGACCAAACGGCATCTATAAATACCTATATCAATGCGTTTCATGACTGTCTGCTCATTCAGAAAATGTTTTTAGAAATCCTAATGGATTCCTTTGAAGGCTGCGCAAAGTGATCTTACGGGTTTGATCTGGGAAATTACAGCACCGCCACAGGAAGGCGCATCAAAACACCACAAGGTGCGTTCGGTGTTAAGAGGCGTCGGCTGCACCATTTGGGCGCAGCAGTTTGATTTGTTCAGAAAGGAGGAGGGGGTTAATGTGTGTCACATTATGGCTCTTGCATGCAGAGGTGACCTTTTCTCTTAGCCTTTTAATGTTTAGTCTAATAGCAAATAATGCTTCCCAAAGGGCACGGAAAGAATAGACAATATTTCTTTAATGAGCACCGATGGATGAAGATGACTCCCTGTGGCAGATACCACCAGTTGTGCAGAGGCAGTATATTTTTGCAACAACAAAAAAAGGCTAATGCGATCTTGGGGTGTATCAACAGAGGCCTAACATCCAAATCGCAAGATGTTATAGCCCTGCTGTACACTGCATTGGTCAGGCCACACCGGGAGTATTGTGTGCCGTTCTGGAGGACTCACTTCAAAAAGGATGTGGACAGAATGGAGCGGGGGTGCAGAGGAGAGCGACGAAGATGATCAGGGGCCTGGAGACCAAGAAACCCTGTGAGGACAGGCTGAGGGACTTGGGAATGTTCAGTCTGGAGAAGCGGAGGCTGAGGGGGGACAGGATGGCTCTCTTTAAGTATTCGAAGGGCTGTCACTTAGAGGAGGGCAGGGAGCTGTTCCTGTGGGCAGAAGAGGACAGGAATCACAAGAATGGGTTTAAATGAAGGGCGGGAAGGTCCCGGCTGGATCTTAGGAAACACTTTTTGACAGTCAGAGTTGTTCAACGGTGGAATCAGCTGCCTAGGGAGGTGGTGAGCTCCCCCTCGCTGGCAGTCTTCAAGCAGCGGCTGGACAAACCCTTGCCAGGGATACTCTAGGCTGATCATGCACTGAGCAGGAGGTTGGACTAGATGGCCTGTATGGCCCCTTCCAGCTCTGTGATTCTAGGATCCTATGATTCTATATCTATAAATATTATGCGAAAAGTAACAGTGGAGAGTTGTTGCTTTTGAGTCCTGCTCGTAGGGTTTCCAGCTCTGGTTGGGGAATGCCTGGAGATTGGGGGGGGGGGGGGGCGGGGGGGGGCCTGGAGAGGACGCGGTTAGGGGAGGGGAGGGACCTCAGCAGGATAAAATGCTACAGAGTCCACCCTCCGAAGCAGCCCTTTTATTCTGGGGAGCTGATTTCTGTCGCCCAAAGATCACTTGTAAAAGCAGGGGATCTTCCGAGGCCCTCCTGGAAGTTGGCAGCCCCATCTGCTGGTCATGCTGGGACTCATCCACTCCTGCAGTGCTTGTTTGAAGGCTAATGAAGCAGATATGGACCGAGTCAGACCACTGCTCCATCTTCTGCACTGCTGTCATTTCCGGCTGGCCGTTTGGTGTCGTGGTTAAGTGTGCCGCAGACTCTAATCTGGGAGAACCGGGTTTGATTCCCCCACTCCTCCACTTGCAGCTGCTGGATGACCTTGGGCAAGCCGTAGTTCTGTCAGAGGTGTTCTTGAAAAAGAGCAGTTTCTGTCAGAGCTCTCTCACCCCCGCCTACCTTACAGGCAATGCTCCCTCTAAGCTGTGGAGTCTTGTGAACAGAAATTCTACTGTGTGAGCTACTGGCATTAAAGTTGTGAGTGAGTGACTTGGCTACTGCATAAGTTAGTTCGACATACCTTTTAGAAAGGCTTAGGAAAAATTGATGGAAGATTAGCCGTGATAATCAAGTGGAGCCTCCATTTATTGTTGCAGTATACCCTTGTATACTGTATACTGGGTGTGCATCCAGTGGTTCGAAAGCTTCGGCGAGTATATAAAATGGGTACCACTCCTTAGAGAGGGTGGGCACACTAAACCCCCGTAGGGGAGGTGTTAGCCGGCGAATGGAATGTCCAGCTCGGAAGCTCGAAAGCCTGGAAAAAAGACCTCTTCGGCATCAAGAAGCCTGTAATGGGCCAATCCGGCCAGGCGGTGGCAGTGCGGTGCTTCGACTCAAAGCAGCCCAGGAAGAACTAACGTCATCAAGCCAAGCCAAAATGAATGCCTCCCGGAACACGACTGAAGCCTACAGCTGAACAAAATCCCCATCGGCTGCAAACGTGTGCGATTTAAAGAATTATATGTTGTCCTCCCTTACTCCTATCATTGTTAGTCCCTTGTGAAAACCTGTGTAACTGTAAATCGCTCAGAGCCAGCAGCCCTGCAGGATTGAGCAATCAATAAATCGAAAGGTATTATTATTATTATTATTATTATTATTATACCAGATGGTACGGAGATGAAAAACACAGAAACTCCCTCTAAGCTGTAAAGTCTTGTGAGCAAAAATTCTACTTTGTGAGCGACTAGCATTAAAGTCGTGAGTGTGCGATTTGGCTACTGCCTAAATTAGTTTGCTCTGGAGCCCTCCTTCCTGAGCCGAGACAAAAAGGTGTGAGCTGAAGGCTAAAATCTTGTGAGCTGGCTCACACTAACTCAGCTTAAAGGGAACACTGCTCAAAGGGTGTCTGTTGTGGGGAAGCAAAAGGAGTTTGTAAGCCGCTCTGAGACTCCGAGTGAAGGGCGGGGTATAAATCCAATCTCTTCTTCTCTTCTTCTTCTTCTTTCAGGCAGACCAAAGTCCTCCAAATATCAGCTACTGGTGATCCTTTTATCTGTACGTGCCGGAGACTGAGGCAGAGAACTCCTGCGCGCAAAACATGTGCTCTACCGAGGGTGCGGGGGAAGTGGGCAAACTGCTCAGGGATCCCATAAGGCTTCCAATATATCCGTTCACATTAGTGGGCACCTGTGTAGGGTTGGGAACCTCCAGGTGGTGCCTGGAGACCTCCTGCTTTTACGGCTGATCTCCAGACTGCAGAGACCAGCTCCCTTGGAGAAAACGGCTGCTTTGGAGGATGGTCTCCGTGGCATTGCACCCTGCTGAGGCCCCTCCCCTCCCCAAAACCCACCCACCCCAGGCTCCACCCACCCCAAGTCTCCAGGCATTTCCCAACCCAGAGCTGGCAGCCCTACACCTCTCTGACCTTTGCCATCTGACCTCAAGGCAGTGGTTTACAAGGTCAGGTAGGAAGCTTAGTGGCATTCATTAGGGTTGCCAGCTCCAGGGTGGGAAATTTGTGGACACTTGGGGGGCTGAAGTCTGGGGAAAGCAGGGTTTGGGACCTCCGCGGGTAATAATGCCATAGAATTAGAATTATTATTATTATTATTACCACTACTACTACTACTACTACATGGGAAGGGCTCTGGGTGGCTTACAGAGTATTGTGTGTGCACACACTTTCTAGAATCCTAACTATGGCCACAAATTCAGGGGGATGGGAACCCTATCAGATACCCTCCGAAGGCTTTTTTCCACAGATGTTCTTGCTTCTCCTTCTGTCTTTTTCCGGGCGGTCACATGCCTCTTCGCGCAGTTCTTTCCTTAGAGGGGGGGACTTCAGTTAGCTGCCTTCCACAGCGGCCCCTGTTGGCTCGTCGGGCTTGCTGCACGCAGGCGATGGGCATTACGTTCTTCCAGCTCCAATCTCTCCAATGACGCCGCGCTGCTGCTGACCTCCGACCAGTTGTTGTTCCGGGGGTCCGTCCCTTCGCTGCTGCTTCTGCTTCTGCCGCTGTTTCGCCACCACCCCTTCCAAAGCAGCCATTTTCTCCAGGGGAAAAGATCTCTGCAATCTGGGGATCAGCTGTGATTCTAGGAGATCTCCAGGCCCCACCTGGGGATTGGCAACCCCAAGCAAGCTCCAAGGGTATGCAGTTTGGTGTAGTGGTTAGGAGCGTGGGCTCTAATCTAGGAGAACCGGGTTTGATTCCCTACTCCTCCCCTTGCAGCTGCTGGATGACCTTGGGCAAGCCATAGTTCTGTCTGAGCTGCTCTTGAAAAAGAGCCGTTTCTGTCAAGAGCTCTCTCAGCCCCGCCTGCCTCACAGGGTGTCTGTTGTGGGGAGGGGGAGGGAAAGGAGTTTGCCAGCCACTCTGAGACTCCTTTGGGTAGTGAAGGGCGGGGTATAAATCCAATCTCCTCCTCTTCTTCTTCTTCTTCTTCTTCTTCTTCTTCTTCTTCTTCTTCTTCTTCTTCTTCTTCTTCTTCTTCTTCTTCTTCTTCTTCTTCTTCTTCTTCTTCGTTTGGGGGTGGGACAAGACTCGGCTGTTTCTCTTGTTCATCTGGTATATTTATCAATAAATATTGCAAACCCCCCCCCCCAACCCCTCATTACCCACATTCCCCAGAATACTGGCCCGATAAAATCCTCACACACCCCAGGATTCCCACCTCTGGCTGTGGGAATACCCGGAGATTTGGGGGTGGAGTCTGGGGAAAGTGCCGTTTCGGGCAGGGCGGGACCTCAGCAGGGTGCCATGCCATGGAGTCCGCCCTCCAAAGCAGCCCTTTTCTCCAAGATTCTCGGTTGTCGGGGGATCCATTGCGATAGCAGGCTACCTCTGGGTGCCACCTGGAGGTTGGCAACCCCTTCCCCCAAACCCCTTCCCACGGCTCGGGAAAGCTCTGCCATTCATTTACGTCACGGCATTTCTCGCCCAGTCTTCTCTAAGAGGTGGATTTGCAATTGAGATATTCAGAACCAGACAACCGGCCACGCAACGTCTTAGAAGAACAAGCAGTTTTCACGGAGGCCGCCTGCTTGGCATGCAGGCCTGGCGTTTGGCTGACTGTGCACTGCTCATAAATGGGATGCAGCAAACCTCTTTCTTCTTCTTTCTTTTCTTTTTTTTTTTGCAAGTAGGTATGCAGAATATCTGCTGAGTACAAAGTCCAGTTTTACTAGGGCAGAACATGGTTCAGCGCTCGCTCCAATGAAGCCCTTTGCCTTCAGAGAAGGCGCTTTGTTCTTCGGCCCACCGCTGTCGCTGGCAGCTGCCCAGACCCATTACGCTGCCACTCCTCCTCAAAGCCAGTCTATCTCCTAAGCTCTTAACAGCACGTCCACCTGGCACTTGGGCGACACGTCTGAGTTCAGGGAAGACCTCAGAAGAGCAGGGTAGCCTTGCAAATGGGCCCCGGGGACAATCTGAAGGCACATGAGGAGGCTGCCTCAACTGGCTGGAATGAGACCGCCTGGGCAGGCCTACCAGAGCAGGAGGGTTGTTGGGTTGGGAACTACCCGGAGATTTTGGGGGTGGAGCTTAAGGAGGGCGGGGATTGGGGGAGGGGTTTCAACGGGGTATAACTAGGGTTCCCAAAGGGGGCGGATTTCCCCAGGGGGCGGATTTCCCCCCGTTTTCAAGGCCCGACTTCCGCCCCGCACGGAATCGGGCCCGGGGGAAACCCCACCCCCACGCGTGCGTCACCCGGAGGGCGGGCGGGGCCACGCCATTTGAGGGGAAAACTCTTTGTTTTCCCCTCAAATGGCGGCATGTCCGCCCCCCAGCGTGCGACGTCACTTCTGGGTGATGCACGCTCACTACGCGTGCACACACAAGTTAGACGCCGGCCGGGAGCCCCCCGCTCCCGGCCAAAATTCATTTGGCAACCCTAGGTATAACGCCTTAGAGTCCACCTTCCAAAGCAGCCATTTCCTCCAGGTAAACTGATCTCTGTTGCCTGGAGGTCGGCTGTAATAGCAGGAGATCTCCAGCCACCACCTGGAGGTTGGCAGCCCCAGGCCTGAGTTGCTATTGAGGGGGGCCACAAAGCCAGGCCTGCCTCAGTTTGCTCCTGTGCAGCAAGAGACCTGTAGTCTTGGAGCTTCAGCAACAGCCAGAAGACCATCCAGACATCCATAAGCCCTCCTTTTAACTATTCGAATCGTAAGTCTCCCATAGAAAGAGACAGGGGTCATTTCCTGCAGGAGCGCACAGGAGCAGAGCTCCGGCAGTAAAGAGCCCAGGGGGCGGGCCCATGCAACAAGCCCCACCCCCTGCTCCCAGCAGCCCTCAGTCAGAGCAAGAAGCAGCCAGGTAAGTTGCAGAGCCCCCCCCCCCACCCCCCGCCCCCACTGTAGTCCAGTGGCACCTTTAAGACCAAGTGTTATTCCGGTACAAGCTCTCCCTCCTCTGCGAGGACAGACCTGCACATCCCCCCCTCCCCCCAATAGCTAGCAATCCAAAACAGTCCAGTGGAGCCTGAGCCGTGGGTGTTGCCTTCTGACACACTTCCGGTGATGTCAGGGGGTGTGGCATATGCAAATAAGTTATGCTAATAAGTTATGCTAATGAGCCCCTGCACCTCTTTTTCTACGAAATGACCCCTGGAAAGAGAGACCATCTGCTATGTTTACAAGGCATCTCCAGACTACGGAGATCAGTTCCCCTGGAGAAAATGGATCCTTTGGAGGGTGGACTCTGTGGCATCACATCTCCACTGAGGTCCCTGTTCTCAGGCGTTTCCCAACCAGGATCTAGCAGCCCCCACACACACACACACACACCCCTCCTGCTGGTGACCCACAAGAAGACTGTGATAGGATGGTCAGAAAATTCATTATTCGAATAATGAGAGGCCTGCTGGGTGGAAGTGAAGGTTCATTTGGACCAGTATTCTGTTCTCAGCAGCGGCCAGTGTTCCCTCTAAGCTGTTAGTGTGAGCTAGCTCACAGTTCTTTTAGCCTCTGGCTCACACGTTTTTGCCTTAGCTCAAGAAGGAGGGCTCCAGCGCAAACTAATTTAGACAGTAGCCAAATCGCACGTTCATGACTTTAATGCCAGCAGCTCGCAAAGTAGAATTTTTGCTCACAAGACTCCACAGCTGTGTTTTTCATCTCCGTACCATCTGGTTTACAAGGGTATACTGCAACAATAAATGGAGGCTCCACTTGATTATCACGGCTAATCTTCCATCCATTTTTTCCTAAGCTTTTCTAAAAGGTATGTCTATTCTCCCTTCTTGTGATAGGGAATGCTATGAATTGGTCGAAACAGGACTTCATTTTCTCTGTTCCAAACCTACTGCCGTGCCAACTGATTTCCCTTGGCGACCCCCAAGTTTTAAGATACAGACATCAGTCTCTCCACTCTTATTTTCCCTGCCTCTCTCCACACTATACATAATTTTATACATCTTTGTCATAACCCCCCTTGCTTCTCTTTCCTGGAGTCCTCTAACTATAATGACCATGTCGATCTTTATTAATTCTGGTAGGAATTTCAATCTAATGCACATTATTGGATACTGGTAACTGGGAGGTACATTAGATTAGAGGATACAGGTTGACCTTTTTATCCCGTAACAACAGGACTGAAGTGCTTTGAAAGAACATTATGGGATCTTCTCTTCCACAAAACCTACTAGCAACAGCGGGAGGGGGGGGAGAGACCGTCGATCACCAGCTATTTTGAGAAGAGCCAAGTATCCTGTCCTCTGGTTTTCTGTGTATTCCGGGGACTTGATTGAAGGTCAGGTCAATGGGCTAAATTGACAGACAAGCTGACGCTACGCATGTTTGTTTGAAAGTAAGCCCCGTTTTGCATAATAGGCCTTACTTTCAAGTAGGTGGGCACAGACTGCGGTGTGTGGGGGGAAGGACTGATTGAAACCGGCAGCTCTTCCTTCAACAACTTAACGGCAAAGCAAGACTCTGGACAGGGCAGCAACGTACAAATTGATAGATGTACACAAGGCTTAATGGTTCCATATGAGCTCGTGTTAAACAACTGAACTCCATTTATTAATTACTGCCATCCTTCTCAGAGCCATTTTCGTTTACCAGAGCTGTCTCCCACAAATCATGTCTTCAACTGAGCACTATAGGTTATTCCGCCTCCCAAGTGTTGTGCCTTTCTCCGGGATTGCATTGTAATGGCCACGCTCGCTGCTCAGGCCAGAGAAATCTCAGTGGCCATGCCAGCCATCGCCTTAGAGGATTCACATTTCTCAGTGTTGGCTGCCGCTGACTTCTGGAGTGCAGCTCTCACCACCCACCCCAGAAGGGCTGAACAGCACTGTCCGTGTCAGGATGTAGATCAATGTTCCCCAACCCGGTGCCCCTGAGCGCCATGGTGCCTGCTGATGTGTTCCCTGGTGCCTACTTGGTGTGGGGGTTAACTGCACGGACTCTAATCTGGGAGAACCGGGTTTGATTCCCCACGCCTCCACTTGCACCTGGCTGGATGACCTTGGGCAAGCCATAGTTCTGTCAGAGCTGTTCTTGAAAAAGAGCAGTTTCTGTCAGAGCTCTCTCAGCCCCGCTGACCTCACCGGGTGTCTGTTGTGGGGAGGGGAAGGGAAAGGAGTTTGTAAGCCGCTCTGAGACTCCCTTGGGTAGTGAAGGGCGGGGTATAAATCCAATCTCTTCTTCTTCTACCTCACAGGGTGTCTGTTGTGGGGAGGGGGGAGGGAAAGGAGGCTGTAAGCTGCTCTGAGACTCCCTTGGGTAGTGAAGGGTGGGGTATAAATCCAATCTTCTTCTTCTACCTCACAGGGTGTCTGTTGTGGGGAGGGGGGGAGGGAAAGGAGTCTGTAAGCTGCTCTGAGACTCCCTTGGGTAGTGAAGGGCGGGGTATAAATCCAATCTCCTCCTCCTCCTCTTCTTCTCCTTCTTCTTCCCCAACGTAACTCATCTCTAACAGCCAATCTTGACTTTTCTCCATTTCATTGGCGTAGGAGGTGCTTCGGAGCAGCCCCTGTGTCTGCAGAGGGCACCAGCTTGGAAACGGGTGCGTCTGCTGGTGACCCCTCAACATTGGGTGGTTGGACCCAGCACCTGGGGCAGCCAGTCTGTTGCGGTGCCCAAGATCTGTTCTCGGGATTCTTGCCCAGTGCCTCCTTTGCCCGGCAGGAAGCCAGCTGTGTAGAGGGGAAGGGAGGAGTTGGATGGCCAACCTTTTGGTTCGTTTATTTAAAAAGAAAAAGAAAAAACCTAAACATCTACAGAATTCCCCAGAAGCTGTTTCTTCTGGGTGGGGGCTGTCTCCAAGGTAAAGTGCTTCAAGCTTGTGCAGTATGCCTTTCTCTTCTGAGCATACACACTGGAGAAATTGGTGGTGTAGGTATCCGTGGCTAGGACTGGGGGGAATCAATAAAAATGTGGACATAGCGACGGCTGCAAGCGTAGCTGTCTTTGAAAGGGATTAGATGGATTCAAGAGAGGAAGAGGATGGAAGGAACATGGAAGAGGACGAGGGAAGAGTAGGAAAGGGACAATAAGGCAAAAGGAGAACAAAGAGGAAAACAGAAACGTTGGGCAATTCCGCATTGGCTTTTCTCTCCGTTGTTTTAGCAAACCCACCTCGGAACAGAAATCCCCCTCTGCATTGCACGCTGCTCTCACTTCCTTTGTTCATCGGAGTTTATGGTACCCTCTAGGCTGCATGCTGCTTTCACTGTCTTTGATCATCAGTACCTTCTGCATAGATTTTATGGTACCTTCTGCATAGATTTATGCAGGGCTATTTTTGGGCAGGAACGCACAGGAATGGAGTTCCGGCTGTCTCCCGAGTTGGCCACGCCCAGCAGGAACTCATTAGCATAACAGGCCACACCCAACAGCAGGAACTCATTAGGATTGGCTACATTAGGGGTGTGGCCTAACATGCAAAGGAGTTCCTGCTACAAAAAAAGCCCTGGTTTTGACAGCAAACAAGGTAAACAGAATAAGAAGGGAAAGGTAGGTGTGGCTGGATGACCACACTTCTGGTAACATGGGGGTGTGGCCTAATGTGCTAATGGATTTCTGGTGTTGGGTGTGGCCTATTATGCTAATGAGTTCCTGCTGGGCTTTTTCTACACAAAGAGCCCTGGATTTATGGCCATTCAAGGGTGACTTTATAGTCAGTATGGAGTTGGCTGGGGGGGGGTGTTGAATGTGGTTTTGAGCTGCACCTTTTCCTCAGTGTTGAGAAAGTGTGGCGCGAACGCCAGATGCAGAACCAGCCTTTGACAGGGATCAGGAAGGAATGTGGGAAGAGGTCAGGAAGCTGGGCACCAGGCACGTTGCAGGAAGCACATTGGCTGATGCACGGGGTGTGTGTGTGTGTGCCCAGGTTCACCGCATTGAGGATCACTGACAGAGAGTGAGGGTTTCAAACTGCTCAGGGGGCCCCAAGGTTCCTTGGCAGCTCACTGGGTTACCTCAGTGAGAAGATCAGTAGCGTAAGAAGGAACTTCCCAAAATGGTCCAACTAGCTCAGCATCGCCTACTCCGACTGGTAGCAGCTGTCCAGGGGGACCGACAGTGAAACAGTCTTTTCCCATCACCCATTGCCTGTGATCCTTTAACTGGAAATGCCCAGGATTGAACCCAGTGCCTTCTATGAGCAAAGCAGATGCTCTACCCCTGGAGACCCACCTCCCCTCCCAAGGCAGAAGGTTCGAAACACACTTGCAGAGAGGCGACGATAGTAAGGTTGGCGTTCAGAGACTCACCCATGAAGTAACTGGTGATTTTGCAGACGGTGCTGCCGAAAATAAAGTCCTGCAGGAGGTTGGGGATGAGGGTGAAGGGCATGCAGAAGAAACAGAGCATGAGGTCGCTAATGGCCAAGGAGAGCAGGAAGATGTTGGTGACGGTCCTCATCCTTTTGTTCCTGATCAGCACGATGATGACCAGCGTGTTGCCCAAGACGCTGAGCAGGAATATCAGGGAATAGAGCAGGATCCGGACTGTCTGGTCTAAATCTGAAAATGACATGGGAAACAGTCATAGTTGGAAGAGGCAGCGGGAGATCTTAACAAGGTCTATTTGGCTTCAGCTTGGAGTGGTCAGACGCAGCTGGCAGGGCTTTGGGGGGGGGGTGATACGGATGTGTGATAACGGCACGTTTTGGGGGGTGAAATGCTTCTTAGCTCTGCAGGATGTGCAGTGCCGGTCAGAGTTAGGGGTTCCGGGCAATGTTCCCTCGAAGCTGAGTTTGTGTGAGCTAGCTCACAGTTTTTTCGCCTCTGGCTCACACATTCTTGTCTCCACTCGGGAAGGATGGCTCCAGAGCAAACTAACTTAGGCAGTAACCACATTGTTTGCTCACAACTTTAATGCCAGGAGCTCACAAAGTAGAATTTTTGCTCACAAGACTCCGCAGCTTAGAGGGAGCATTGATGCCAGGTGGCGCCTGGGAATTGTGTGGAATTACTGCTTATCTCCAGAGTCCAGAGATCAGTGCCCCTGGAGAAAAGGGACGCCTTAGAGGGTGGACTGACAGAAGAGGAAGAAGAAGAGGAAGAGGAAGAGGAAGAGGAAGAGGAAGAGATTGGATTTATACCCCACCCTTCACTACCCAAAGGTGTCTCAGAGCGGCTTACAAACTCCTTTCCCTTCCCCTCCCCACAACAGACACCCTGTGAGGTCGGTGGGGCTGAGAGAGCTCGTGACAGAAACTGCTCTTTTTCAAGGACAGCTCTGACAGAACTATGGCTTGCCCAAGGTCATCCAGCCAGGTGCAAGTGGAGGAGTGGGGAATCAAACCCCGTTCTCCCAGATTAGAGTCCGCGCATTTAACCACAACACCAAACTGGCTCTAGGCCATTGTACCCCACTGAAGTCCCTGACCTTCCCACTCAGCCCCCCCGAATCTTCAGGAGTTTCTAAACCTGGAGATGGCAACCCTAGCCCCACCCCCCGCTGGTAGCTAGGGGGACCTGGCAACCCTAGTCCAAATTCCCTCTTCTCAACGACTATCGCAGGGACCCAGGTGCTCTGCATCACCTATAGGTGCAACCACGAGTTTGGCAAATACCTGCAATTCTGGTCAATACTGCAAAGCGGCGGGAGGGGGGGGAGAAGCTGTGGGGCAGAAGGGGCACGCTTCACCCCTTCTCCCACTAGCTGCTTTTCTCCTGGCCAGGTCCCGAGGCATGTCAGACCAGGAAAAGTGGCCAGCGTTGTGCTGGAGAGGAAAAGTGACGGTCAAGGGGAAAGGATCAGTCGCCCCTCTTGCCTGTCCCTTGCACCTCCCCCCACCCCACCCCACCCCACCCCGAGCGTCTGTTTTGGACAGGGTTGGAAAAACCCCATTTTTACTGCTAAACGTGGAACTCTGCCCTAAAAGAGCAATGAGAGTTCTCATAAAATTGAGAGTCTCTCAGTTCCCATAAGTGAAAAGCAATTAAACAGGGATTTAATGAGCCCTAATAGCTAGGCTGCTGTAAACTACGGATCTGATCTGTATTTGGGCTGGTTGCCTCCGTAGCGGATCCTGCACCTGACTGTCATCGACACAGAACACACACCGTGCGTTCTTTCGAAAGCACAGTCCGCTCGGCATCCCAAGACTTTGCTCAGAGCTATCTATTTACAACTTACCATAACATTTCCATATTAGAAAGTTTGCGACTCACTGTTTTTACTACCTAGGAGTCTGATTCAAACTAGGAGAGAATAAGGCAAGATCTCATCTAATCTAACAATGTGTTTGACACCTATGGTATCACATGCCCATGTTAATTCCTTCGTTATGGTGTTCTTAAAAGAGGCGTGAGAGTGTGCTTGTGCTGTTGTTGTTTTAAAATGAGAAGTTGTTGTTTTACCGTACTCTCTCATTTTCTGTCCTTGCACTGTGCAGTTTCCTAGCAAATTTCCACACTCTTCTGTAATTTTAATTAGAAGGATAGAACACAAATTTCTGGCTTCTCTCTCTCCCTCTCTCATCAGGATTTATCAACAAGCATTAGTTTTCGCAGAGCTCGACTCAGAATCCCTGATAAATGTGTTCTGTAAAAGAGCTCCTGATGAAACGGGTTGATTTTTTTTCTTTAAAAAGAAGAAGGAGGAGGCACCTACCTTTAAAAAGCCGAACGCGATTCCGGCAGAAGAAAGGATCTTTTTCAGAGATGAGCTTACACAGGAGATCCGAATCGTTGGTGTTGATGTCAAAGAGGCTATCGTTCACGATATCCATCCTTTTCACTCTCCAGAGATTCGTTTTGGTGGGGGAAAATGTGTAGGTTTTATTGGGAGGGGGATACTATTTGTCCATCCTTTCGAAGAGCACAAATAGGCCTTAAAAGAAACCTGCTGGGAGAGGCTTGGCAAAGTCTGCGACCCACAGAAGTCCCTTTTCAGCCATCGGTAGAGAGTGCTCAGCCTCCTGAATTCTACAGAGCATGGGAAAGATTGCTTCAAGTAAGGCACCAAACAGCTTGGATGCCGCAGAGGGAAATGCATGCACGCACACAAGCGCTCTCTCTCCCTCTCACTTTCCTCTCCCTTTTAGATCCACCCCTTTCTGCTATTGACCAAGCTGAGCTTGGCGTGGGGATCATATCCATGCCGGATAGTGAGGACAAAAATTAACCCTTTGCACAAGGGCTCTGAGCTGACCCAGACTCCAGACTTCTTCATCCACAGCTATTTATAAACACAGGGACAATACATTACCTGCAGACCCCAGTGCCAGAAATCAGATGCGCAGTTTGATCTTAGGCATGCTTACCCCGAAGTAAATACTTCAAGCAGGCGGGTGTTAGAGTTGCAGCCTAAAGTAATGACATTTCATGCAATGTAAAAAAGGTAAAGGTTCCCTTGCTCGAAAGCCAGTCGAGTCCGACTCTAGGGTTGCGGGGCTCATCTCCGTTTCAAAGCCGAAGGGCCAGCACTGTCCGAAGACGTTTCTGTGGTCATGTAGCTGGCAAGGCGCACGGAACGCTGTTCCCTTCCCACCGAAGTGGTACCTATTTATCTACTTGCAATTTCTTGCTTTTGAACTGCTAGGTTGGCAGGAGCTGTACATGCAATGTACAGCCCTTTTTAAAAAATTGTCATGTCTAAATCAGCTGATGCTATGCTTCTGGTTCCTTACTAACCAGTAAAAGGTTATGTCCAAAATGAAGTGTGAAAACAATGGCCATCAGGGCACCTGATTCTTTTCTGTATTGTGGGCAAGATCATCTCAGCACAATTGTTAAGATGGGCATTCTCAGTCGTTCTGATCCCACAGAAAACCACTGGGACTGGGTCAAATCAGATGTCACGGGGGGGGGGGAGACAGCACAGTCTCCTGTCTTTTTTTATTCTGTTGAAAAGCAGCAGGGAACTGGGTGTAATTGGGACTGGAGCGCTGGCGACATTACACTTTCCCCTCACTTCCACAGAAGAAGAACAGATCTGGAGACTTCCTATCTTGTCCCCTGTGGGCAGCAAATCAGCTTGGGAAAAGGAGATTTGAGCCGAAAAATGGTGGGAGGGAAGAGAATTAAGTCTGCTCCAGGGGCAAAGACTTCTTAATATCGGGGGGGGGGGAGCGACACAGGCTAAATCTGGTACAGGCTTACGCTTAAAGTAAAGGTAAAGGTTCCCTTGCTCGAAAGCCAGTCGAATCCGACTCTAGGGTTGCGTTGCTCATCTCCATTTCAAAGCCGAAGAGCCAGCGCTGTCCGAAGACGTTTCCGTGGTCATGTGGCCGGCATGACTAAACACCAAGGCGCACGGAACGCTGTTACCTTCCCACCAAAGTGGAACCTATTTATCTACTTGCAATTCCTTGTTTTCGAACTGCTAGGTTGGCAGGAGCTGGAAGTAGAGACGAGAGCTCACTCTGTCATGCGGCAACTCGGGTCTTGAACTGCTGAACTACTGACCTTCCACAGCCTGCAGTTCAGCGTCTTAACCACTTGAGCCACCGCAGCTCCAGGCTTACGCTTAGTCTATATTAAATTATTTAAATATGAAATGCTTTATATTTCCAAAAACAATATGCCGTCAGCAATTAATCATGTGGTTTTAAAAAATGAAATTTTTGTTTCACTCATAATAGTCTGAATCTCAAAGAAACTCTGTGAGGGGGGAAATGTTATGAACTTATATAAAATATATAAAATCAAAAAAGGTGACAGAGCAGTTTTTAAACTGAATATTGGGGGGGAAGCTGACAGGAGATGAAAAGTCTCTGGTTCGGGATGGCTCATCTCAAAGAGATGAAGGGGTAGCTGTTACTTTTCTACAGGGAAATGGGTTAGAGTTGTCCACTGAGACGGTGGCAAACAATATGGACTGCCTGGCAAGGTCTCGAGGCAGCAGGAGGACGGTTGCGGTCCTAAAATGCCTGAGAAATTATAGATGTGTATATACAAATGCTGGATCTGAGGTGGCTCAAGTGGTTAAGACGCTGAACTGCAGGCTGTGGAAGGTCAGTAATTCAGCAGTTCGAGACCTGAGTTGCCACATGACGGAGTGAGCTCCCGTCTCTGGCTCCAGCTCCTGCCAACCTAGCAGTTCAAAAGCAAGAAATTGCAAGTAGATAAATAGGTACCACTTCGGTGGGAAGGGAACAGCGTTCCGTGCGCCTTGGTGTTTAGTCATGCCGGCCACATGACCACGGAAACGTCTTCGGACAGCGCTGGCTCTTCGGCTTTGAAACGGAGATGAGCACCGCAACCCTAGAGTCGGACTCGACTGGCTTTCGAGCAAGGGAACCTTTACCTTTTATATACAAATGCTAGACGTGTCCAAGGTAAAATCAGGAAGTTGGAATGCTTGGTGTATGTGTGTGGGGGGGGAGATAGACTTTGTGGGTATTTCTGAAACGTGGTGGGATGAGGAAAATCAGTGGGATATGGTAATTCCTGGTTATAAACTATATCGGAAGGATGGGGGGAAGGGTTGGAGGTGGGGTGGCTCTGTATGTCAGAGAAGATATACAGTCCTGTAAGACTGAGAAGGTAAGAGAATTGGATTCACTTGGGGAAATGCTATGGGTCAAAATAGTGGGCCCAAAAGGAAGCTTCATATTGGGAATCTGTTATTGCTCACCAGATCAAAAGGTAGAGGAGGATTATAAAATGATGAATGAATTAAAGATAGCGGCTAGACAAAATAACTGTGTCATAATAGGTGCTTTAAACTACCCACACATTGACTGGGTCAATATGTGTTCAAGTCAGGAAAAAGAGATTGAGTTTCTAGACACTCTTAATGACTGTGCTATGGAGAAGATGGTCACAGAACCTACCAGGGGGGAGGCGATCCTGGATTTGGTCCTAAGTAAAGCCCAAGACCTGGTAAGAGATGTAAAAGTAATTGCACCATGTAATGTATCCAGTCCAGACAAGTCCAGAGACAAACGCAGAGCTTTGCTCCAAGAGACAATGGACTATGCGGATCCTAGTCCACTCCAATCAGGGGGCTAGGTTCCCGGCCGAGAGCCTATGGGACTCTCGGCCACTGTAAATAACCTATAGGGAAGTAGGGGTGTGTTTTGGGTGGCGGTTTCTCGGGGGATATAAGCTGGCCTGCGAGCCGGCCAAAGTCGTCTTGTTCCTGATCGAATAAAGTACACTTTGCTGAAATCACTCTCCGTCTGCGTACTTTTCACACCGCTTGGGAACAGTGACCATAACGTTTTTTGTGTTCAATATTTGTATAAATAGGGAGTTGCCCAAAAAGACTGACACAAGTTTCAGAATGCCAAAATCATCTTAACTTCCAGTATGTTGTCTGTTCTGATGATCCAGAGGTTGAGAGTTGGGGCTTCAGGAAGAACTTCCAAAGATCTCAAGGAAAAATTAAGGTAAGGCCGTGGTTCCTGGGTGGCAAGGAAATGTCCCAGAGAGAGAAAGCAGAGTGGAGATAGGATGAGACTGCACAGCTTAAGCCTAAGCCGTTTCCTGATGCTACCTGGCAGCCCGCGGGGGAGCGCTGACCCTCCAGGAAATCTAGGGGTGGGGCTTGGGCCTCACTCCGCCCCCTAGTTTACGCCCCTGGTTTGTTCCTCGCAAAGTTCCTTTGCTCAAACTGTCAGCTTCCATAGTGATTTTTCATTAAGGTTGCCAGGTCCCCCTCAGCACTGATGGGGAGTGGGGTGTAGGGCTGTCTGGAGATGAGCTGTAATTCTGAGGAAGCCCCAGGAGATGACTGAGAGGCTGAAGATCACCATCTTCAAGTACTTGAAGGGCTGTCATCTAGAGGAGGGTGCAGAGTTGTTTTCTGTTGCCCCAGAAGGTCGGACCAGAACTAACAGGTTGCTAAACTCTCGGATAACCTTACACGGCTTGACAAGATTCCGGTCCAATCTTCTTTTATTGCTGTCTGGTTCCCTATCTTGGAATATTTACATCAATTCGATGATATCCCAAAAGAAATTGATACTTTTCATCTCTGGTAACATGTAAACAAATATTGCTTCTAAATATGTTTTGTATGTGTTTACTGTAACACCAACTATCCACTGAAGTTATAACTGTTGTAAGCTGAAAGTCAACAATTGTATCCTGTATATATCATTGCATAAATCTATGTAGATATCTACTCACCCTTTATTGCATACTTCCAAAACAATACCATTTTACAATCTTTATGTACTTAATACACCAATGTGTATATGTATGTTATAATGTTACGAAGGCAAAACCTAATAAAATATGTTGTAAAAAAAAAAGAACTAACAGGTTGAAATAAAATCAGAAGAGTTTTTGGTTAAACATTAGGAAGAAGTTCCTGACAGTGAGAGTGGTTCCTCAGTGGAACAGGCTTCCTCGGGAGGGGGTGGGCTCTCCTTCTTTGGAGGTTTTCAAGCAGAGGCTAGATGGCCATCTGACAGCAACGCTGATTTATGTGAACTTATGCAAATCATGAAAAGGGAGGGCAGGAAGGGGTGCATCAGTGCTTGTGGCCCTTTTTTACATGCCCAGGGAAATGCTGATTGCCACTTTGGGGTCAGGAAGCAATCCTGGAGGTTTTTTTGCTGTCATCTGGGCATGCAGCAGGGGTTACTGGACGTGTGTGTGTGGGAGGAGGTATTTGTGAATTTCCTGCATTGTGCAGGGGGTTGGACTAGATGACCCTGGAGGTGCCTTCCAGCTCCATGATTCTATGATCCCACCTGGAGGCTGGCATCCCTACTTTTCAGTTCAAAATTAAAAGCCATGAATATGTTCATATGTAACATCATAGAATATCCAGTTTGGCCCTGAACACCATTCAGTGGTAGTTGTGAATTGTACCACTTCAGACAGTGGTTAGGGGAGCTAAGGGAGGGAATCCTCCCACCTATAAAAAGCTTTATGTGGCAAACTACAGAGTTGGGTGTTTGTGGGTATGAGGTCTGTAAAATACTGGGTTCACCGCATGGAAGACTCGGACCACGACGTGCGCTCAGACGCGTTTGTTGTACTTCACACAGGAACTGCAAAACGGCCCTGCAAGGCCAACTATATACACACCCACCCAACACACCCCTAGTCCCGTTGGAGGGTTTGAATTTCCCGCCAAAGTTCCTATTGGTTCATGCTGGGGGGGACTCGGATCCTAGGCTTCTATTGTTTAGAGGAGCTGAGCTCCCTACTGCAGCCGCGGACCCCTGGTGGCGGTCTGCGTACATAACAAGGTCTTCACTCAGAAACTACTCACACAGGTAAAATGAGGGGTGCAGGGGGAGGGTCCAGAGTTTAATGGTAGATCAAATGTTTTCTGGGAGACGTAGAGTGGAGTGACAGCTTAACCCTTTCTCTTCCAACCATTTACTCATTCAATTCAGTTAAACATTATTTATTTATCAAACTTTTACCCCACCCTCCCCCCAAGGCGGCTCAGGGCGGCTTACAAATAATCAATACCAGTATACAATTAAAACCAGTTATCACAACTAATACAATACCATACCATAAAACCATAAAACATTACAGTAAATACAACCTATTGAGATTTGAGATTTGGCGGCCATCCGTATAAAGTGCTAGTGCTTAGGTGGAACGGCCAGTGTGGCCAGGGCTATTAGAACGCTTGTCGGAACAGCTCGGTCTTCACTGCTCTGCAGAATTGTTGAAGATCCCGCAGAGCTCGAATTTCAGTTGGGAGTTTGTTCCATAGCGTCAGTGCAGCTAGAGAGAATGCCCTGGTTCTTGTTGCTGTTACCTTAGCCTCCCTGGGACCAGGGGGGACCAGGCGGTTTTGTGTCGCGGATCTCAGTGCTCTCGGGGGAACATACGGGGATAGGCGGTCCCTCAGATAGACAGGCCCCAGACCATTAAGGGCTTTAAAGGTCAAAAACAAATCCAATAAAAATGGGGATGGAGTGTTGAAAAGCAGCTGCCAGTCAAAAAACAAACAAACCCCACAATACATTCACATTTAGGTGTATTCATTTGGTCCTATCTGTGTTTTTTGTGGGATGGCTCTCAGATGAAGAAGATTGGATTTATACCCTGCCCTTCATTCAGAGTCTCAGAGCGGCTTACAAACTCCTTTCCCTTCCCCTCCCTACAACAGACACCCTATGAGGTCGGTGGGGCTGAGAGAGCTCTCTTGAGAACTGCCCTTTAAAGGACAGCTCTGACAGAACTATGGCTTGCCCAAGGTCATCCAGAAGCTTCAAGTGGAGGAGTGGGGAATCAAACCTGGTTCTCCCAGATTAGAGTCTGTGCACTTAACCACTACACCAAACTGGATCAATAAATGACCACGTGATTTGCATGTGGTGATGTGGTCCATGGGGTCGCAAAGAGTCGGACTCGACTGTGTGACTGAACAACAAAAATGTGCCAGTTGTACGGCAGGAAAATATGCTGGGCATACAGCGATATAATATTGAATTGACCACTAGAGGGAGCCAAATACATGTGAAAAAGGAGGGGGAAAGCAGTAGGGACTCACAAGTGACAAAAATAAGACTACAGAAGAGCCTACTTTCACACACACACATTTAATAATGTTCTTTTGGTCCACTTTCAGTGCACTTTGTAACTGAATTTTACTGTGTGAAATGGAAAAATCCACTTGCAAACAATCATTAAAGTGCATCAAAAGGTGCATAATTCAGCGTGTTGTGGAAGCAACACTTGGGCAAGATAGACCAATGGTTTGACTCAGCTGAAACTGGAGGACACATTTGCTTACTTTTTTTAAAAGTTCTTTGAGCTTTAATTGGTGATATTACCTGGCTTTTTTCTACCAACAAGGACACTTTTCGTTAGGATGCAAAGGAGTTTCCTGTTTACTTCAATGGCCATAAACTGTGCCAGTATTGAGGTTATGGTAGTATGCAAATTCATTTCAATGTAATTGATGAAAGCACAACCGACTAAAATGTTTTTAATTAGTAGATAGCGCTAGAAATTTGTTAATTGGCACAAAGAGGGTCAGTGATTTCATCAGTTTCACAATCCTGTGCTAGGGACAGTAGTGCTTAGGAATGGTGCGAGAGGCCCTCTGCTCTGCCCCTGCAGCCCAACGCCCGCCCAATTGCTAATTTATCTGCACTGCCCTCCAGATGTGAGCAGATTCCACACTTCCACTCCGTTATCATTCCACAAGTTTGCTCCACACTGCATGCCTCTCTATCTGTCTTCCAGTTTAACATGGAGAATTTGGGGGGGGGGGAATTGGGGGAGTTGCATATGATTAGGGTTGCCAGCCCTGCCCCATGAAGTGTCAGGAGATTTGGGGGCCAGTGCCTGGAAATGGAGTGGTTTTTTTTGGGGGGGGGACTGATACCAGTTCTGGCTGATGGTCTAGGAATTTCTCCAGTTCCTATGGTCCTTACCATAGAGATTGGGGAAATTCTTAGAGACATGGAGGATGTGATGTTATTTCCAGGAGGAGGGTCTATGGATGTGATGTCACTTCTGGGTGATGATCTAGGAATTCCTCCAGTTGCTATGGTCTTTACCATAGAGACTGGGGAAATTCTTAGAGTGACATGGGGGATGTGATGTTATTTCCAGGAGGAGGGTCTATGGATGTGATGTCACTTCTGGGTGATGATCTAGGAACTGTAGTGTGTCACCACTGATGCCATCCTCCCCCATTTTTTTCTCTTGTTCTTCAAACTGTGGGGGACTGAGAAGAGGGGCCAGAGACTGCCTGTTACCACAGGACAAAATAATAGCCCTACTTGTGAGATTCACACAGTTCAGCTTATGCGGGGTTGGTTTTTTTAACCCCTTATGGAGAGCTTCAGTGCATAAGCACATTTGCCATCCTTCAGGTGGTACCTGGAGAACTCCTGCTATTACAATTGATCTCCAGACAACCAACATCAGTTTGCCTGGAGAAAATGGCTGCTTTGGAGGGTGGACTCTGTGGCCTTATACCCTGCGGAGGCCCCTCCCCTCCCCTCCCCAAACCCCACCCTCCCCAGGCTCCACCCCCAAAATCTCCAGGTGTTTCCCAACCCAGAGCTGGCAACCCTATGATACTGATGACCAGGGGTCATTTTGTAGAAAAAGAGGTGCAGGAGGTCATTAGCATAACTCATTTGCATATACCACACCCCCTGACATCACCGGAAGTGTATCAGAAGGCAACACCCACCGCTCAGGCTCCACTGGACTGTTTTGGATTGCTAGCTATTGGGGGAACGTGCAGATCTGTCCTTGCAGAGGAGGGAGAGCTTGTACCTGAAGGCGGGCTGGGGGGGGCTCTGCAACGTACCTGGCTTCTTCTTGCTTCTTGTGGCCCGACTGAGGGCTGCTGGGAGCAGGGGGCGGGGCTTGTTGCATGTGCCCGCCCCCTGGGGTCCTTACTGCCGGAGCTCCGCTCCTGTGCGCTCCCACAGGAAATTACCCCTGCTGATGACATCGCTGCACACAAGGAATCTTGGTACAATTGTTTCAGCATTCCTTTTGGCTCTGTGATGTAATCATTGTGTATATATGCAGCAACTCATCCATCAATTGTTCAGGTGGAAAAGACACAACCTGAATACCGTATTCAATTGCACAGGCGCAACCCTGGAGACAAAGCCTATTACATTTGAAACCGTTCTCGGTTTTGTGTGGCTCTTTTCTGGGGGGGGGGGCACATGGAAGAGAGTCCCAACAGTGCCTGACTATCTAACCTTGCAGTTCCAAAAGCGTGCTCGGAAAAGGTAAGCCCTGCAAGAGAAAAGCCACGTTGTGTGATGCAGGAGAGAAGGTATGGCCACATTGGAGCCGTGAGTCGGTCAGCAGTCATAGCGCTAGGGTTGCCAAGGCTGGGTAAGAAAATACCTGGAGACGTTGGGGGCGGATCCAGGAGAGGGCGGGGTTTGGGGAGGGGAGGGGCCTCAGCATAGAGTCCACCCTTCAAAGCAGCCATTTTCTCCAGAGGAGCTGATCTCTGTCAGCTGGAGATCAGTTGTAAAAGTGGGAGATCTCCAGGCTGTGTCCTGGGGCCTGCAGAACCATCTCAGGGAGAAGACTGGGGAGTGAAAACTTCCCATCCTACTTGACAGCTGCCACTTGCTTTTCCCACTGGACTGGTGTCTCTGTCCTGGGAACTGGAGCCCCTCATTGTCCTTGGCTTCATGTTTCCCTGGCTCTCTTTGAAGAAGAAGAAGAGGAGGAGGAGGAGATTGGATTTATACCCCGCCCTTCACTCAGAGTCTCAGAGCGGCTTACAAACTCCTTTCCCTTCCCCTCCCCACAACAGACATCCTGTGAGGTAGGTGGGGCTGAGAGAGCTCTCTCAAGAACTGCCCTTTCAAGGACAGCTCTGAAAGAAATTATGACTGACCTGAGGTCACCCAGCTAGCTGCATATGGAGAAGTGGGGAATCAAACCTGGTTCTCCCAGATCAGAGTCCACGCACTTAACCACTACACTAACCTGGCTCTCTTTGAAAACAGAGGGGCACGATACAGACTCCCACCCTTCCTAAACTGTCAAAGGATTCCTCTTGGAAGAGTTTGGCCATCCTCTTGATGGTCCAGGAGGCCTTCCAGATTCCGGTTGGTTGCCTAGGAACTGAAAGGAGGGCCGAACTCTGACAAGTGGAAGGAACCTCCTGGGGAGACAAGAAGAAAGTTATAGGGGAGAACTCACATGTAGTGTAGAATGTCAGTTCGGGGACAGGGTTGAACCAGGATTTAAGGTCTAGTGCAGAAAGGACCTTAGTCAGCTGAATGTCAAGAGATGGTTGTAAGTAGAGCTGCTGCCCCTGGTTAGGGAAATTCCTGGAGATTTGGAGGTGGAACCAGAGTGGGTGGGGTTTGCGGAGGGGAGGGATCTCAACAGGATATGGTGCCTTAGAGTCCCCCCTCCAAAGCAGCCATTTTCTCCAGGGGAAAGGATCTCTGTTACCTGAAGATCAGTTGTCATTAACGGAGATCTCCAGGCCGTACCTGGA
Source organism: Gekko japonicus (assembly GCF_001447785.1). Lineage (NCBI taxonomy): Eukaryota > Metazoa > Chordata > Lepidosauria > Squamata > Gekkonidae > Gekko > Gekko japonicus. The sequence goes on along the minus strand of NW_015162032.1, from coordinate 132,149 downwards.
GGTTGGCAGCCTGTAGGTCTCTTCTTCTTTCACAGCCAGCTGTCTGGCTCAAACCAAAGGCAGGGGTCACCTTCACCCGCATGGAAAGTGTCATTCCATTTTCTACAACCGTACCATTGTCAGCTCTGAAAACCCCAATTTTTGTTAATTACTGGCGAAAAGTGAGCAGTGCATAGTGGATTACCCTATTTATTTTTGAGTTTCCGAGCACAGTTTTAATTAAGGTTGCCAGGCAGCAACCTAGATATGGTCGCAGTAACTTTTAAATTCGCTGGCAAAACAGTTGAAGAGGTTGCCTCCTACCTATTTCCCTCCAAGCGCTCAGTTGTACAGCTGATAGTCTGGAGGTAAACAGGGGGGGGGGGGCAGTCAGAGTTAGCCATACCTGAGCATCAAATTGTTCTGACAGATGAACTGTCAAACGCCATCACACCCCCACCCAAATCTGCCCTAGCCCTCGACAGTGGGGCGTATGGATACCAGTTCCAGGTTGGGAAACTCCTGGAGATTTGGGGGTGGACAGCCAAAAAAGAAAGGGGGGGGGAAATCTAAACCAACTAAGCCACAAACCTCCAAAGGAAATTTAGAAAACTTATTGAGGGCCAAAAGTTAAAAACATAAGTAAGTATACAAAAGAGTGTTTATTTCAGAGACATATAAAATCCTTGTAGGGGCCCAAATAAAACCTCATAAAATGTTCAAAGTTACAAATACACAAAAAGGGACAACATATGACCTGACGCGTTTTGGCTCTCAAGAGCCTTCTTCAGAGGTCAAATAGTACAAAATACACCAAGCAGCAGAGTCCCTGTGTTAAGTCACCCACTTAACAGAATAGTCGGAGAATGATTCAGCAAAAGATCAGCTTTATTCAGCAACTCAACACAACTCCAACACGGATCAACATCTGATAGCCAGAATAGCTTTAGCATTGAAGCTGTTCCAGTTTTAAACTCTCCCAGCTAATGTAGCCACGCCTACTATACAAATACCAACCTATGAGGTTGCAGGGATAAAGTCCAATCACAATAGTTCCCGCTCTTGGAACTGGCTGTTGGTGATTGGCCAGTTCTTCCTGGGCTACCAATTACATTTGAGGGATTAGGATCCTAGCCCAGGATGAAGCTTGACATGGTGATTCAATGACTGCGTTTCATACATACATTGGGTCAGATTGAATACACCACACCCTGTAACCCATGTAAGGCAATAAACAATAAATACAATAGGACCAGAATTGGAATGTTCCGATATGGAACTGAATGACACACCAAAAGGTTTCTATTTGAGGCCACAAATATATCTGGTCTTGTGTCAGGAGTAGTTGTACATACTGGAAATATGTACCTTCCAGTTTAGGTCCTAAGAGTATAATGCCATAGAGTCCACCCTCCAAAGCATCCATGTTCTCCAGGGGAACTGATCTCTGTAGTCTGGAGATGAGCTGTAATTCCGGGAGATCCCCAGGCCCCACCTGGAGGCTGGCACCCCTAGGTATCCTCCCCACAATAGAGAGTCCTCCCCATACCACATAGACCCACCCCACAACACTGTCAAAACACATGACACGTTACCTTCTGGTCCCATGAGTTTGCTCTGGTCATTTTCCACAAGTGCCTAAATAGATAACACCACAGATTTCCATCAGTCTGCTAAAGGGAAACTGGATGCCCAGAGCTGTGAGTCAGTTGAGGGCAGTGTGGGAAGGAAAGAAGGGTTTTCAACCCTTTGACCCCTGCTCGATTTTGCTGATCAAAACCTGGTTCCCATGCTGTCGCTGCAAGTTTTAAAGCAGAAATAGTGTCCTTTCATGGCTAAGAGGCGGTTTTGATTAGCAAAGCCGAGGAGGGGTTGATGGGTAACATTCCATCCTCCCATGCGTCCCCAGTCCAAATCGATGCTGTGCTGGATCAATTCACTTTGAACAGACTGACGGCAAGCCATGTTCCTTACGATGCCTTCTGGAGGAAGGAGAGAAGAGCAAGATGGAGAGCAACGGACCAGTATGGGCCTCCTTATAATCATTCATCCTGGTTAGCTCCCCAACCCCGAAACTCTTCAAACTGGGGCCTTTCTAGGGTGGGATCTGGGGAGGGAACGGACCTTAGCGGGGAACAATGATGAGAGTCCGTTCTCCAAAGCAGCCATTTTCTCCAGGGCAACTGGAGGCATTTCCCAACTTATAGCAGTTACATTTTGAGTTATTACCTTTGTTAATACTATGTTGTCGGGAGCCCGTTTGCGTGGATTGTCATACACCAGACTGTGAACCCTTGAGGGGTCCACGATATTATGTGGAATTGTCCTTTTTGTGAAATGGTATACTGGCTGATACAACAGATACAATTGATAGAGATCTCGAAACAGGGTCATATCTGGAATCCTTATCTGATAATATGATGACAGATGTGCATAATTGATTCCACGGCTGCATATAGAGCCCGGAACCGCGTTACTTGTGAGACGTTCACATCGTTCCCTGCAACTGTTTATGCTTCGTTTCACAGCACATGGCTCTTTCTGTGGGCAGTTCAAAGTGATGAGCCGGGTTTCATCCACGACTCTTTGTTGTATGTTTATGTTGGGATGTTGATTGTAAAATTTATTGTTATCATTCTTGCTTGGTCTTTAAGATATTTGGTAGTATTGTGAAGAAATTTTCTATTTTAGAGCAGTTTAGTGCTACATAGCATTTACACTCCCTTCCACCCACTTGGAGGGTGGCAGACAAGCCTACTTAGCAGGGGTCATTTCCTGCAGGAGCACACAGGAGCGGAGCTCCGGCAGTAAGGAGCCCGGGGGCGGGCACATGCAACAAGCCCCGCCCCCTGCTCCCAGCAGCCCTCAGTTGGGCCATGAGGAGCAAGAAGCAGCCAGGTAAGTTGCAGAGGGCCCCCCCCCCCAGCCCACCTTCAGATACAAGCTCTCCCTCCTCTGTGAGGACAGATCCGCACGTTCCCCCCCCCCCCGAAATAGCTAGCGATCCAAAACAGTCCAGTGGAGCCTGAGCGGTGGGTGTTGCCTTCTGAACACTTCTGGTGATGTCAGGGGGTGTGGCAAATGAGTTATGCTAATGAGTTATGCTAATGAGCTCCTGTACCTCTTTTTCTATGAAATGACCCCTGCTACTTAGGGTATTCTTTCAAGAGATCTGACTTGGCTGCAATGTATGGTTTCATTTCGGAAATCTTTTCCTATGGTCTAATGTTCGCAGGTAAGTAAACATTCAATTCCTTATAGATGGATTTAATTTTTTTTAACCATTGCAGTTATTATGTTTCTATGCTCTATGCTCCTTTTTATTATGTTGTGAAATATCAGTTGTGAGGACCGCATTTCTGAGATATTGGTCTCAGCGTCTCCTCCAGGTGAGAGTATCAATTCCATCTGGAAGCATTCATACCTGCAAAGAACAGGAAGCTGCCTTATACTGAATCAGACCCTTGGTCCATCAGGGTCAGTACTGTCAACTCAGACTGGCAGCGGCTTTCCAGCCTGTGGTCTTTCACATCCTTTGCTGCCTGGTCTTTTCAGCTGGAGATGCCACAGACTGAACCTGGGACATAAGAACATCAGAAGAGCCCTGCTGGATCAGACCAGTGGTCCATCTAGTCGAACATCCTGTCTCACATAGTCTCAGCGGTCTGAAAAGAAGTGAGACCAGGGGTCATTTCCTGCGGGAGTGCACAGGAGCGGAGCTCCGGCAGTAAGGAGCCCAGGGGGTGGGCACATGCAACAAGCCCCGCCCCCTGCTCCCAGCAGCCCTCAGTCGGGCCATGAGGAGCAATAAGTAGCCAGGTAAGTTGCAGAGCCCCCTCCCCAGCCCACCTTGAGGTACAAGCTCTCCCTCCTCTGTGAGGGCAGATCTGCGCGTTCCCCCCCCCCAATAGCTAGCAATCCAAAACAGTCCAGTGGAGCCTGAGCGGTGGGTGTTGCCTTCTGACACACTTCTGGTGATGTCAGGGGGTGTGGCATATGCAAATAAGCTATGCTAATAAGTTATGCTAATGAGCTCCTGCACCTCTTTTTCTACAAAATGACCCCTGAGTGAGACTAAATGATGTCCGTGTAACGTAAAGGAATCTATCTGCCGACGGTCAAGCACAAAATATTTCCAGAATATCACTGTGGATTAATTTTGCAACTTGCGCAATCTGTCGTTGTAGTCATTCTTTTGCCTATATTATCCTTAGGAAAACGCATTTCAGAGAAAAATGACTGTAGGTAACATGGGCAATGTTCTGTGCACATGTAGTGTTGCACTGCATGGGGAATAAACGCTGGAAGGATGTAAGGCTGATTAGCATTCCAATTAGCAAGGCTTTATTTATGCTGCTCAACTGTGTTCAAGCAAAAAAGGATATATGCATCACTCAGTGAGAAAAAGAAGAGAAGAACTTTAGAACAGGCTGTACCTTCAACTATTATGTTCTGTTTACTTTTCTATAGTGGCGGTCACACGTGCGAGATAAACCGGGGGGGGGGGGGGGGGGAGGAGATCGGCAAGCCTGCTCCTAGCATTAGTATCCAGTGGTTTACTGCCTTTGGATGCATGTACACGTTCCTTTTAATTGTCATGTCTATTGACAGGCCTATTTTGGGGCAGGAACAGACCGGTATGGAGTTTGGGCTGGCTTCCAAGTTGGCCATGCCTATAGCCTCCCCCCCCCTCGGGTTCCCCAGGCGCCTTGCAAGCCGTGGGGCAGGAAACCACGGGATACTAATGCTAGGACCAGGCTTGCCAATCTCCAGGTGCTGGCTGGAGATCTCCTGGGATTACAGCCGACCTCCAGGCAACAGAGATCAGTTCACGTGGAGAAAATGGCTGCTTTGGAAGGCGGACTCTCTGGCCATTGAAATCCTTCCCTTTCCTTCCCTAACCCTGCACTCCTCAAGCTCAACACCCCAAATCTCTAAGTATTTCCCAATCTGGAGTGGCAACCCTAGCTAGGAGGTAACCTCAAGGTGAGGCCCTGGCCTCTGAGCACCTGGGGAAGCCGATCCAGGAACCGCCTTCCTTCCCTCAGGTTCCCCATACGCCCTGCAAGCCGCGGGGCACCTGGGGAAGCCAATCCTGGGAGGAAGCTGTGCTGTCAGGGGTGTGTGACCTAATATGCTAATGTGTTTCTGCCATTGGGTGTGGCCTATTATGCTAATGAGTTCCTGGTGGATTGATGGATCTCCAGGGGTCATTTCCTGCAGGAGCGCATGGGAGTGGAGCTCCGGCAGTAAAGAGCCCAGGGGGCGGGCACATGCAACAAGCCCCACCCCCTGCTCCCAGCACCCCTCAGTCAGAGCAAGAAGCAGCCAGGTAAGTTGCAGAGTTCCCCCAGGCCCCCCCGGTCCAAAACAGTCCAGTGGTACCTTTAAGACCAAGTTTTGTTCAGGTACAAGCTCTCCCTTCTCTGCAAGGACAGATCTGCACGTTCCCACCCACCCCAATAGCTAGCAATCCAAAAACAGTCCAGTGGAGCCTGAGCGGTGGGTGTTGCCTTCTGACACACTTCTGGTGATGTCAGGGGTTGTGGCATATGCAAATAAGTTATGCTAATGAGCTCCTGCACCTCTTTTTCTACGAAATTACCCCTGACTATACGTATGGTACAAGATCAAGATGGGTAGCTGTGTTAGTCTATTTGTAGCGGTAGAAAACAGCAAGAGTCCAGGAGCACCTTAAAGGCTAACAAAACATGTGGCAGGGTAGGAGCTTTCATGAGTCACTGCTCACTGAAGATGTGAGCAGTGAGTCACCCTGCCACAGGCCCGTAGCCAGGATTTTGTGGCTTGTGGGACAAATTTTTTTCTGGTGGGGCTGAAGTTCTCAATGCAGAAAGAAAAGCCATTTAACCAGTAGAAAGCTGTTGCCAGGATAGATCTCTAAATTGCAAGCTGTCAACCACTGTAGATGACAGTTCTCAGCTGCTGCAAGTTAATCACTCCTGCCAACTGAAGCAACAATTGTGCGAACAAGCCAGCAGGGTGGGTGATGACTTCTAAAGTCAAGAAAGCTAATACTTAGACAGAAAAACTATCTTAAAGGAGACCAGTTTCTTGACACAGAGTTAGAAGGGATCCTAGAGGTCACCTACTCCAACCCCCTTGCTCAGTGCTGGAAATGGTCGACTAAAGCACCCCACTCTGCTTAAAGGAATGCACACCTTTAAAAATGTTTTTAAATGATTGGGGGGGAAAGCATTTAGAGGAGAAAATCTTGTGGGGCTGTGCCTTGAAGAAAGGGGGCGGAGCCCCCAAACGCCCCACTATAGCTACGGGCATGCCCTGCCACATATTTTGTTAGCCTTTAAGGTGCTACTGGACTCTTGCTCTTTTCTACCATGTGGTACAAGTCCGCTAACCTTCTAAACGTGGAGGTCCAGTTCAGCCGCCGGGGCAGGTGGAAAGCAGCAAGGAGCAGCATTCAGGGAAAGTGAGCCAAGCAGCCGAACCACTTTCCCCAGTAATGAATGGCTCCCTTCTAATGGGCGGTATGAAAGCCTTTGTCCCTACAAGGAAAGGAAAACACCTTTATGGGGCGTCTACGTCGTTTAATTATATTCCACTTATCAAGTGTTTCCATTTTGAACGTGCTTCTAATTCCTTTCAGAGAGCACCGTTGCGGTTTGACTTTAGATGTTCAGCAGAGAATGCCTGGGAAATCTTTGTTGCAGGAACAAATATTTCTCTTGCCCGTGGAACATGGACTCTGTGAGATTTATGGAAGCTGGTCTTTCTCCAAGCCGCACGGTGGAAATCGAAATGATCGTCAGCCCCGTGGTTCGTTTCTGTCCTGCAGAGGAAGTGAGGATTCTTTGAATGAACTCTTGCTAAATAAATGTATTCTTCAGACTAAATGGTGGGCAACCGTTTTGGTGGGGGAGGGAAAGCAGAAGAAGCTGGAAAAGGCAGGAAGGGCAGCAGCAGAGATCCTGAAAACTTTGCAAAAAAAAAAAAGGCAGTCAGCGTTTGAACTGAGCTCATCTGTGGTGCCCGTTTGGTGCTGAGTGAGAGCTGGGATAAGTCTGCGTCGGACTGTACTGTTTGCACGCAGATTTGTCACACACAACAAGGGATCAGTCATGCATGCAAGTCAGATCATCCAGGATGTGAAATGGAGGGCAGATGCAGTAAGATATACAAGCTTGACAGATGTCGCGAGGGCTAGGGCCTGAGGAGGCTGTAATGTATTGAAATGCTTACATGAATCGCCGCATTCACTCCCCATGTAAAGCTTCGAGCCAGGCAAAGGTCCTCCGACCTGCTTTACTATTGGTCGCTCCATAACAGCGACCAATCAGAACTGTACCAGCTCCCTGAGAGGGAAAGACTCTCATTGGACCTTATCTCATCAACCTCATTGGTTGTTTAATGTAAACAGGCGTGGCTATGTTAGCCCGGGAATGTTTAAAAGGAGCCTAGCTCCCAATGTTAAACTGTTCTGGTTATGAATGCGTTTAAGTGCTTGTTCGTTACTTCAATAAAGCTGAATCACTTTGCTGAAATCACTCTCCGGATCTTTGTTAGCGGCGATCTAACAGAGGCTGGGAAATACCTGGAGATTTGAGGGGTGGAGCCTAAGGAGGGCGGGATTTGAGGAGGGGAGGGATTTCAGTGGGGTATATAATGCCATAGAGTCCGCCTTCCAAAGCGGACATTTTCTCCAGGCGAACTGATCTCTGCCACCTGGAAATAGGTTGTGATCGCAGGAGACCTCCAGCCACTTCCTGGAGGCTGGGAACCCTAAGTGAGACACTGAGGGCCGCTCTCTTTTGGGACACCAGGAGGCCTTGAGTTGGTTCTGTTGTTTTCCAACAGTCCACTTGCTTCCAGCTTGCTCTTTCCACACGGACAGACTGCTTCTCTGTTCCTGCCAAATTCCCTCTATAGGTAAGGAATTCCATTTTCCATTTCCCACCCACCCCCTTCCAGTCCATAAAAGAATCAATCAGAAAATCAATTAAATCACTCCAGACGTCATTAGAAGTAAACTGTCTGAGCATCTCCATATTTCCTCTTGTACCTTTGGCTTGGGTTTAGACGAACGAGGCGAGGGTTTCCACCCATGAAATACGATTTCCCCCCCTCCTCCTTCATGTGGCAGCCAAAAATGTCCCTCGAAATCCTACTCCTGCGGATACAGCAGGATGGGCGGCTTGCTTTGGGCTGCTGTGGGAAGAGAAGGACGGGGAAATCATGCTCTGTGGACAGAAGTTCGAATTCAGCCCTTTCTTCCCTTTAAGAGCGTAACTTCCTTTTGCTGCTTCACAACCTCAGTCTGATCTCACAACTGACATGCTTGACTTCCCTGCCCTTTCTCTTCAGCCAGACATCACCTTTTCCACTCCTTTCCAGGGCTGTTTTTTTTTTTTTTTTTTTTTTGCAGCGTGTAATATTCTTAAGTACCATCCAATTTTCACAGTCAGTGATGCTTCTTGTGAGTTCTCTGCCTCCCAGATGCAATTGTAATTTCTTTAAAATCCAGGTTTCTGACCATGCAATTTGCAGTTTTGATGCTGTTGGCAGAAGGGGGTCTTTCCCTCTGAAGATTTAGTCCTTTTCTTTGCAACGGATACAGGAGGACTTCTCCCTTTTCATCTGAAAATTAAATTCCTGCAAAACTGCTAACGAGTTTTCCAAAGTTTCCGATATTCCCTTTCTCCTCCTTTGGAGATAATTTATACTGTTTCTGCTGGGAAGGATCTTGATATGAAAGAAACCAAGTCTGTGTTTTTATACAAATGTAAGGCCTGTTCTGAGTATAACAGGAAAGACAATGTTCACATTTACCGGGAGAATTTTCATTTCAAACTGTCCACAGCAGCATGAGGAACTCAGTTTTGGTTGGAAAAACTGAATGGGCATCTTCCCTTCTAGGGCTGCCATGTCCTCGCCAGGGGTGGGGGACGACCCACCCCTGGCTCCTCTTTCCTGCAGCTCATGCAACTAAGAGAAGAAAAATAATGTAAAAAAGCAAACAAACCCTGCTGTTTGCTCTAGGAGCTCTCAGAAACTCTATGGTGTACCACAGAGTTTCTGGCAATTCCTCGAGAGGTGTAACATCACTTCCCAGTTTCCCCTGGAAGTAATGTCACATCATCACTAATGGCTCCCCCCATGTCTCCGCCCCTCTGCTGTTCTTCTGCTGCTTCGCAACAGACTTCCCACATAGCCCATACCTGAATCACTGCTGCACATGTGCACAATTGCTTTTTACAGACTGACTGAGATCTGTGTTCTTCGTCACATCTGTTTGGGCCCTTCGCCTTTCAAAAAACAAACTCATGCCACTTTCCCACACAGCGCATTCCCAGAATTCTCTTTGCCCCATGAGGAAAACATTTAGGTTCTCTCTCTCTCTATCTCTCTCTCTCTCTCTCTCTCTCTCTCTCTCTCTCTCTCTCTCTCTCTCATATTATATCAGAACAGCTGGCAGGCAGAAGAAAGGACCAAATTAGATGCTGGAGCAGCAATTGGGTGTCAAAGGCTCCTTAGCATATCCTGAGGTGGGGCAACTGCCAAGATCCAGGGGGTCTGCCTCTGCCTGCCCATGTGCTCTTCCCCTGTGCAACCACCAACCATGCTCTCCAGGCATGCACTGCTCAGTGCCATTGGGGGGAAGGGCCTATGCGTACTTCGTGTGGCTGGAAGCAAACAGGGGAAGATATAGGCTTATCATTCCCCCAGTGAAGGTAGGGGATCGATCCTCTGCTCCCTGGCCTTGTTGCCGAAAAATAAAAAACCCAACGAAGGCCCCGTTTACACGGAGAAGTTGCCGCACTAAAGACATGAATGTCAGGCGGATTTTCGGTGCGCAATCACACCGCAACATCTGGGAAGCATAGCGCACCCGTTGCCAACCCATGGCATCCCGCCGAAGATGCGCAGTAAAAAAGTACTGTGGAAAGTGCACTAGTATCCAGAAAATGCGGGGCAGGGGCGGGGGTCTGATCGCAGGAGCGCTAATAAACTGTGGCATCCGGCGCCCGTCCATGTCCCATCGCAAACTAGATTTTTTTGTAAGCGCATGCGCACAAACACATAACTGAAAGCAGTGCTGCTCCATGGAACTGCGCATGTGCACAAACGCGAAATGCTTGCTGCACCGCTTCTTTGCCACACTCCAGCATTTCCGCGTGATTGCCCGCTAACAGCCAAAGTTCAAAGCCTCAGGGGACCGTGTGATCGGGCAACCGTGCTTTATTTTGCTCCGGGGCGAACAGCCACGCCTCCCCCCCGCGTGACCGGGGCCGAAGTTGTGCGTGCCACTACATCACTTCCAGTGAACACCCTGAAGTGATGTGGGGTAGCTCTAGGTATCACCGGGGACCATAGTTCTACCACAGAGCATCCGGTGATTCCTAGAGATACCCTGAGTCACTTCCCGGTTTTCACTGAAAGGGATGGCTCAGCGCATGTGATAGTGTGGGGCATGTTACGCTACAGCCAGTCCCCATCTCCTCACCCCCCAGCCTCCTACCAATCGCCAGGCATGACCTGACAGCACTAGTGGAGGGGTCCACATGGGGTCAGGCACTGGTGCAGGTGGGAAGGGGGGTTGTATGTGGGGGCACGGCAGCAGGTGGGGAAAGGGGGCCTGGTCACTCTCTGCCACGGCTCCCAAAATGTGGAACCAGCCCTGTCATGGGGTTAGGATTGGGAAATTCCTGGAGATTTCAGGGCAGAATCTGAGGAAGGTGGAGTTTGGGGAGGCAAGGGAGATCATCAAGGATGTGATACCATAGAGCAGAGGTGTCAAACTCATTTGTCACCAGGGCCGGATCTGAAATAAATATCACTTTGTCGGGCCGGGCCATGTGTGCCATAAAATGTAATGCCAGCTACCAGACTTTATAAAGGAGACAGGCAAACTCGATTAACAATATTATTTTTTACTCAAAAAGCAATTGATTCCTGGCAGTGAAAGCCATTGATTTACTGGGGAGCCCACAAAAGCCCTAATCAGTGTATTTAATCATATGCAAGACTAATTTTTTCCCCAAGGGATACCATAAAAGGGAGGAGTACCTTATATTTCCATACATACCAGTTGCTTGCAGGCTGGGTAAGAGCCCTGGAAGGGCTGGTTCTGGCCCCCGGGCCTTATGTTTGACAGCCCTGCTGTAGAGTTTCCCCTCTGAAGCGGCCATTTTCTCCAGGAGAAGGGATCTCTGTAGTCTGGAGATCAGTTGTAATTCTGGTAGAATGCCAGCCCCCCCCCCCCTCCAGGTGGCTGGCAGCCCTAAGCCCTGAGGAGAAGAAGAGATGGGATTTATACCTCGCCCTTCACTACCCGAAGGAGTCTCAGAGCAGCTTACAAACTCCTTTCCCTTCCCCTCCCCACAACAGACACCCTGTGAGGTAGGCGGGGCTGAGAGAGCTCTGACAGAAACTGTTCTTTTTCTAGAACAGCTCTGACAGAACTGTGGCTTGCCCAAGGTCACCCAGCAGGTGCAAGTGGAGGAGTGGGGAATCAAACCCGGTTCTCCCAGATCAGAGTCTCCGCACTTAACCACTACACCAAACTGAGGACCCTCAGCAGTGAGGAAGGGATATTAGCTCCCCCATTTCAGTTTCCCAATAACCTCCCTAGAGCAGCCATGTGCCACAAAATTGCTTGCAGTGGCTCCCCTGCTATTATGAACGGAGATCGAGGCAGCTCTTAACCAAGTGATTTCATGTTCATTCATCTCATAACACAAGACAAAACTTCATAGAACAAGGCTGACTTGTATTTGTATTTGTTTGACTTATATACGACTAGCAGTAAAGCCCGTTGTGAAAGCAATACAACGAGATCTAGAAAGAGGCTCTGGGGGAGTGCTCTGGCTTTGGGCAAACAGTGTCAATTTGCTGTGGTGACCTCAGCAGGGTATAATGACAGAGTCCACTGTTTTCTCCAGAGGAACTGATCTCTGCTACCTGAAGCGCAGTTGTAATTGTGAGTGATCTGTAGCCCTCACCTGGAGATGGGCAGCAATTGTTACCCAGGACAAAATGGCTGGTTTGGAGGGTGGAGTTGGCAACCCCATCTCCTTCCCAGCTAACCATCAACCTACCATTATCTGCCCCTTTGACTTCAGCTGACTTCTGCCCTCCCTTCTGCAGAGCAGTTGTAATTCTGAGTGCTCTCCAGCCCTCACCTGGAGATTGGCAAATATGGGATTGATTGGTTTGGTGGGTGGAGTCTATGGCATTGTACCTGTCTGAGGTCCCACCCCTCCTCAAACCTCACCCTCTTCAGGCTCCATCCCTCAAATCTCCAGGAATTTCCCATCTGGAGTTGGCAACCCTATCAGGACTGGCCCCAATGTGTTTTCTCCCAAAGGCCAAAGTAGGTGACAGGACCAAGCTTAGTTGCCTACCAACAGGCACTGAGGGGAATGTTGGGTTGCCAGCTCTAAGGAGGGAAATACCTGGAGATTTGGGGGGTGGATGCTGTAGAGGGCAGCATTGGGCGGGGAGGCGGAAGGACTCAGCAGGTATAATGTCATAGGGTCTACCCTCCAAAGCATCCATTTTCTCCAGGGGAACTGATCTCTGTCATCTGGAGATCAATTGTAACAGTGGGAGATCTCCAGGTCCCACCTGGAGATTGGCAACCCTAGGGGAAAGTCAGCTGCACAGCAGGGGGTTGAAGAGAATGGTTTGATGGCTGCTGGGCCAAGATTGGCAACAATAGTTCCCCAGGAGCCCCATCGTAAATGCACCAAACAATTCCTAAAGATTTTCCAAAAAACTACTCTGTCAATAAATTGCAACACTTTGAATTAGCACCAAAGCTTTAAGAGCTCTCCCTCTGCCTAGGGAAAGGGCAGCTGACATCATTATCCTCTCCCCTATGAGGTATGTTATGCAACTGAAAATTCCAACTGCCTTGCGGGGGGGGGTTGAGGTGTGGAATGGAGTGAAGTCCAATCAGCTTCCACATGCAAAAGACCTTGAAATGCTGGGGGGGGACTGCACAAAGCAGCCAGTCAACCCAGCCAGCGTCTTCTGAGTGGCAGTTCTTCCGGCCAAACACTAAAGGGGCCAAATTTAGAACGTTCAATATAGAACGTTGCTATTCAATTATAATAAGGGAGAGATTTGAACGGGCAAAACCACACCCAGCAAACAGATAACAACCAATAGGAACATGGAGCTTAGAACCAATGAGAGTGGTTCCCGCCGAAGGCAAAGCCTTCCCTGATTGGTGTCAGCTAGCTGCCAAAGAGAGTTCTGTGTAACATTTGTGCGTTCTCTCCAGTGCCAGCCTGTCTCTCCCCTGCTCATGCCTGCTGCTGACATTCCTTTCTGTAAACGCTAGTAGTATGCTTGGTAACATGTTATCTTCCAAGGTTAACAGGTGCGGAGTGGTGTCTTCTGCTTTTATCTATAATGAGCTAGCGCATGGGAATGAAATAATTGTTTATCTGTTTCAGGCCGTTGGGCTCCCAGGCTTTTCGGCGCAAGGTTTAACAGACCCGTGAAAGCGGGAACCATAATGATTGGTTATGTCTTTGTATGAATCTGTTTAATATCTTGTGCCCTGTATTATTGGGTCATTCTAAACACTCCTGCTGTTCCAGCTTCTTCATTGCTTTAATAAACACTACTGTTTCATACACGTGTGTTCATCTGAATGCGTCGAGGATCGGACATTTGGCCCTTTAGGTCAATACAAGTAGTGCTCTGTTATACTAGAACTGTGCATAAGCTTACTCATGTTTTATTATATTAAGACATAACACCTGCCGTGCCACAGCCTGCCAAATGTGGTAGGATCCACACATGACTGGAGGTTGTGCTATTTTTTAGAATTCATTTCCTGGATTCTCCTGTCCAGAGAGGAAGTTCCAAAAGGTGATGGATTACAATTGTAGGGTATCCAAGGAGATCCTGGAGCCAGCCCAAATTGCCCTCCTCTCTGCTAATCACCGACTGCTTCTCTGGGACTTTTCTATTATCTGCTGCTACAGCACCATTTGTTCGTCAGACTCTTGTACTGCTGAACTTAGCTTGCGTAATAAATCTTTCCTTACCTAGAGCGTGTTGAGGGGGGGGGGGGCCACAATGCGGCTGTGGTGACGTTCCAGAGTGAACAAATTGTGTGGGGATTAATAAATCATCTTCATCTTGTCCTACCAGTTCACTCACCACCCAACCCAGGAGAGCAGGTTATTGTAAAGATGGGGGGGGGGTCGAAGGAGAGTGTTAATGGATGCCGACAAACCCAGTTATGTACAGCGAGATTCATTCATGAAATACAGTTTATAAAGATTCGGCCCCATGTAACTGGTGAGTCAGTGTGGAGCAGTGCCTAACGTGGAGAGCTGGGTTTGATTCCCCACTCCTCCTCCTCCTCCTCCTCCTCCTCCAGGTGAGGCCTGTTGGATGACCCTGGGCCCCTCAACAGTTCTCTCAGAACTCTCTCAGTCCCACCGTACCTCACAAGGTCCTTGTTGTGGGGAGAGGAAGGGAATGTGAGTGTGAGTCGCTTTGAGACACTTGTTCTTCCAGAAGTCCTCTTCCCTAGCTAGGTGTACGGAGTCCAGGCCCACAGAAGTCATTGGTTGACTCTTATTCTCCAAATTTTCTGAGTCTCTTCCTCTCTGTTTATGCTCTTCCAATCAGGTTGGAGTGCTTGGTACCATCTGAATAATTTCCCCTCTCCCAACGACACCAATGAAGACCCTGCATCTAGAGAAGAAGAATATGCTCATCTCCAATTGCTATGGAGTCACCTCATTTTTCAGCTGTCTGTGTGAGCCCCTGCGACACATTTATACTTGGTCACTGGCTATATAATATACTTATAATGACTACGGAATAACTGATACTTGTGTTCATGACCAGCCTTTTAAATTTTTATTGAGCTGAGGGATATTGAGTTTCCAGGGCTGGTGTGTGTATGACTCAGCCTGAATTTGTGGGGAGAAGGCAAGGCTTACAGTCGCTCAGCAATACCATAAAGTTCTGAAATGACAAATAATCTGAGCTAATTAACAACATTTATTTATTTAGAATATTTCTATCCTGCCTGTGGCAGAATATGCCTGTTCTGGCCTGCAGGCCTCCCTGCCCTCCTGAGTTTTTCCTCAACACCCGGAGGGGCTTTTCTTTCTCTCCAGTAGCCTGCTACCACCACCTGACCTTTGTAAGGAATTACCTACTGGAAGGGTCAGGGCTCCCAGCTTCCCTTCCAAGGTCTGAGGCCTTGCCTTTGTGTCTCCGGCTGCTCATTGCCAGGTCACCACGGGGACAGTTTGCAGCCTTGCATGCCCCTGGAAGAATAGCCACTTGACAACTGCCTGCCTTCCCCCTGGCACGCCTTTTAAAATAGTGTGTCCAAGATGGTGGAGATCTGTGTGGTACAGAGAACCACTACCAGCATCAAAAATTATAAAGTATTTATTAAAAAGAAAATGTCTACAAGCATACTTTTAGCACAGCCCCAGAGTGAGCGAGGAATACAAAAGAACCAAGGAAAACGCAAATCCTCTGCCCATCTCCCTATCAGACGTTAAAATATAGGACAGGCTCTTTAGCTTTAAGAAGCTCTCGTTCTCTACAAAGTTCCATTAACTTGAAGCTCCCTTCAGCTCTCCAGGAGAGCGCATGGTCAAAATGGCTGCCTGCTCCAGAGGAGAGGTCTGTGTGTGCTCCTGGTTGCAGCACCAAAGGAAAGGAGACCGCCTTCCTGCTGCGAGGCAATTTTATAATCTCAGGTACTCCACCCACTGACCAGGTCATGCAGGTCACAGAGGCATTTCCTAGAGATCTCCAGGAATTTCCTTGTTGGAGACTATCTAGGATTTTATCCCTCCAAATCTATGCTCCCTGCTATGAGGAAGGGGGAGAAAGGGGGAAACTTACCCATCCCATTCAGTGTTCCCTCTAAGGTGAGTTAGTGTGAGTTAGCTCACAGTTTTTTAGCCTCCGGCTCACACGTTTTTGCCTTAGCTCAGGAAGGATGGCTCCAGAGCAAACTGATTTATGCAGCAGCCAAATCGCTCGCTCACAACTTTAATGCCAGTAGCTCACCAAGTAGAATTTTTGCTCACAAGACGCCACAGCTTAGAGGGAGCATTGATCCCATTGTCCCTAGCCAGACCCATTAGCATTTCTTAAGAGGTAGCTGAGTTCAGCCTGGACAGTCATGGGCAGACTTCCTCCTTCCCAGTCTGTTCTCTGCCCGGGGGGGGGGGGGGGGGGGGGAGGGAGTTTAAAATACACAGTGGAGGCCTGGCCCGTAGCTACATGGGGGCTCTTGGGGGCTCTGCCCCTTTCCTGAAAGGGCCAGCCCCACAAGATTTTTTTGAGAATAAGATTTTTTAAAGAAGAAGATTTTTTTAGAAGAATTGGGGGGGGAGCCACGCACAAGAGCCCCTGCTTCTTCTCAAAAGCATTTAAAGGGATCCCTTAAATGCTTTTGAGAAGAAGTGGGGGATGGCACGCGCCCCTCTCCCTCCCCTCCTGCAAGATTTAAATGGCCCTCCAGCTGATCGGTGGGCCACGTGCTCCCCATGGATCAGCTGAAGGGGCCCTTTAAATCTTAGAGGAGGGGAGGGAGAGGGGTGGCCGTTGACTGTCGGGTTTGGGGCCGGACTGGGGCTGGCCTAAAAATAATGGTAGCCCCAACAGCTCCAACAGATTTTTTTTTGCCCCACAAGCCACAAAATCCCGGCTACGACTTTTGCCCCCTCCAGCCTCCCAAGCAAAAAGGCATGCCTCTTCAGAGTCCGGCTCCAGGCGGCTGACAATTAAAACCACACTCTGACCCGGGTGGCCCCGGCTAGTCTGACCTTCTCAGATCTCAGAAGCTAAGCAGGGTCGGCCCTGGCTGGTCCTTGGATGGGAAACCCCCAAGGGATACTAAAGTTGCTCGGCAGAGGGCAGGCCACGGCAAACCCCCTCGGAGCGTCTCTTGCCTTGAAAACCCTCTGGGGCCGTCAACATTCAGCCGTGACTTGACAGCGCCTCTTCCCATGGAAGACACCCGCCGGTAGGCATCCGAATGCGGCATGAAATCTATCCATAAAGCCATTTTGTTGCCCTGCTTTTGTCCGTTACTGATGCTTGTTACTGAGATCTTTTACAATTGTCGTTATATATTGTCTTAGCAGTTAATTAAGTCCAGGTCGATTCTTTTTTATAAATGCTGGTGTTTGCACTTAGCTTTATTTAAAGCTGGAATGGGAAGTGGGGTTTGATGGGTTGCTGTCAGGCGCCACTGGTATAAATCACTGCCGAGAATGGAATGGGAAGATCCTTCCTTCCCCTGCTCCGGGACAAGGATCCTTCGGGAACAGCATGGGGAGGTTAAGGGATCCATGAATACCACCCCCCTTTTCATGGGCAGAAAAAGACCTCTGGATGCAGTCCTAGGGTCTGGTCACACGGACGTTTAGTGCGGGATTCGCTGCTGATCCCTCCCGCATTAAAGTTTCCTGTCTACATAGGCAAACCCGCCTCCCGCACAGAAGCCGGCAGAGTCCCGCGGTTTCCGCTCTTTTATCCGCGTTTTTTTGATACCTGTTGGAACAGGTGTTTTCCGATATTTAGCGCTTTGTATCCGCGGTTTAGGTATCTGGACAGCAATCCGCCATGACCGCGCAACCCTCCCCCCTGGTTGTTTTTTTTTGTGTGTGTGTTTCCGGTTTTAGTTATGCGCTTGTGCAAACAGGCGCTAGCTTTTATTTTGGTCTTTTTAAAACGAAACACGCTAACAAAGGAGTAAGCCCCACTGAGCTGACTGCATTCCACTGCACTCCGTCGACTGCTTCGCAAGCAAGCGGCTCTCGTCTCGCCCCCTCCCCCCCCCCCTTCATTTTTGCGCTGATATCTGACACACCGGGGTTCCTGGTTACTCTCCCGCTTACTCATTGCTGGGAGGTGGGGGGGCGCAGCGGACTGAGCGCCCCTCTCAAGTTACTTCCAGTGCAGACAGAGAAAACTGTCAGTACAACACACTGGACGCCATTTAAGAACAACTGCTGCCCCCCCCACCTCCTCCTCGGTCTAGCTCTCCCTTCCCGAGTTTCCTCCTTCTCTTCTGCATAGAAAGCCAGAAGTCTTCGACTGTTGACAGGAGGAATTAATTTTAATTATTTGTATGTACGCCCAAGCTCATGGAAAGACAAGCGCATGCGCAGGTTTGTTTTTTTTAAAAAAAAAATACCCGCGCCGCCGCAAGGACGGCGCGGTGTGTGAACACTAAATCGTGCGAGTGAAGCGGAAGACAGAGGGACCGTCTGACCACCTCCAAGCAATATAGAATGTCCCGGATATAAGAACTGCGGGACAACTAGCGCGGTAAGAGGTCCGTGTGACCAGACCCCTATACAGACTTTTTAGAGTACAGACGGCGCTAAAAAGGCTGGTTTCTGGCAGGTCTTTGGCATGGTGGAAGAGAAGAATTTTGGAGGAAAACTGCATATTTATTTATTTACTATATTTATCGTCTGCCTCTCTCATGGAGACTCAAGGCAGATTACAAAGTGGAAATTGATGCGGGCGATAGGACGAGAGCCAGGGCTCTTTTTGTAGCAGGAACTCCTTTGCATATTAGGCAACACCCCCCTAAGCTAGCCAACCCTCCAAGAGCTTAGAGTAGCCCCTGTAAGAAGAGCTCTGTAAGCTCTTGGAGGATTGGCTACATTGGGGGGGGGTGTCGCCTAATATGCAAAGGAGTTCCTGCTACGAGCAATGAACTAGGACTAGGAAACAGAAATCTGAAACAAAGCATAGAGTATATATGCATGCACAGAGCTTTTTCTTCTTTTATCCAAAGTATATGGGAGTCACGAAAATAACAGTATTCCTTTCACAATATTTCTGGGATGATAACGACATCGATGCTAAGCACTTGATCAATCTTTTTACATAAACTCCTCTGACTACAATACTTTTCATTGACCATATGATTCTAACCCAGTTCTGCGATTCAAATCCTGCTTAATACAAAGCTTCAAAATAAACCATCTCATCAGTTCCCAAGATTCAGACAACCAGACAGTGATCAGTCTTTGACCACCTGCTATCTTCAGCACCCAATCACCCATGTTGGAATCAGCCATGGGGACACACCCAGGTGTCATCCGGTATGGAGTAGCAAGGGAGGGTGTTATTGTAACAGGCTATCTGGGCAGCATCGTTTTTCAACACCTTCTCATAACATTGCCTGCAAAGTAGATTGATTGGTGGTATTTGTGATCATGTTATATGTGTCAGACTGTAATGGCCTTTGGCCACCGGTAATAAACGTTATCATATCGTACCTGATATCTTGGTCAGGGATTGAACAGCCCACAATTGCATTTTCCCCTCTTGTTAGTAGCGGGTGGAGATCTCAGAGTCTAAAATCACGTGCGTAGCCATGTTGGTCTACAGCAGAAGAGCTAGCTTAAAGTCTGGTAGCACCTTCAAGACAAGGAGCCGCGGTGGCTCAGAGGTTAAGATGCTGAGCTGCAGACCAGAAGGTCTGTAGTTCGGCAGTTCAAGCCCCTGGTGCTGCATGACGGAGCGAGCTCCCGTCTCTGGCCCCAGCTCCTGCCAACCTAGCAGTTCAAAAGCAAGAAATTGCAAGTAGATAAATAGGTACCACTTTGGTGGGAAGGTAACAGTGTTCTGCGCCTTGGTGTTTAGTCATGCCGGCCACATGACCATGGAAACGTCTTTGGACAGCGCTGGCTCTTCGGCTTGGAAACAGAGACAAGCACTGCCCCCTAGAGTCATATTCGACTGGCTTTCAAGCAAGGGAAACCTTTACCTTAACCTTAGCACCTTCAAGACAAGGGGCCGCGGTGGCTCAGAGGTTAAGACGCTGAGCTGCAGACCGGAAGGTCTGTAGTTCAGCAGTTCGAGACCCTAGTGCCGCATGATGCAGTGAGCTTCTGTCTCTGGCTCCAGTTCCTGCCCAACTAGCAGTTTGAAAGCAAGAAATTGCAAGTAGATAAATAGGTACCGCTTTGGTGGGAAGGTCACAGTGTTTCGTGTGCCTTGGCGTTTAGTCATGCCGGCCACATGACCACGGAAACGTCTTTGGATTTGGAAACAGAGATAAGCACAGCCCCCTAGAGTCTGATTTGTCTAGATTTCGAGCAAGGGAAACCTTTACTTTAGTACCTTCAAGACTAATTGTCAGGGGATGCACTTTTGAGACTTGCAGCTCCCTTCATGACAAAGGGAGGGAGGTCTATAATCTTGAAAGCTTATGCCCTGGCAATCTTGTTGGTCTTTAAGGTGCTCCCAGGCTCAGATCTTGAGTCTGATTTGTCTTTCTCTCGTCTTTTATGTCTCCACGGCTGGTGTCTGCCCCGTTCAAGGAACGTCCTTTTACTTCTTGCCAGCCCTGATGTGGATAGTCCAGACTAGCCCGATCTCGTCAGTGCTTGGAAGCTAAGTAGCATCAGCTCTGGGTAGAATTTTGATGGGAGACCGCTAAGGAACACCAGGGCCGTGACATGGAGGCAGGAAATGGCAAACCGCCTCTGACTGTCTCTTGCCTTGAAAACCCTGCGGGATCGCCATAAGTCAGCTGAGATTTGACGGCAAAACAGCAAAGAAGAAGACAATTATCTTTAGATTAAACACAGATATCTAGATGTTCAGAAACTTGGACCCAAGTTAATAGAGAGAATTAAGGGGAAGAGGGGCCACCATTTTTAACTCCACCATGACCCAAACATGACCCAAGAATTCATATCTCCTTCTTCTCTACTTTGGCCTAATTTTCATGGCAAATCCCCAAACAATTTTTGGCCCAGGCACTGATTACTATATCTCTTAGTTTGATGTCATGCTCATTGTCAACTGAGAATCGAGATACTGCAGCATCTCCTGGCATAAGGCCATGGTCCCTTGCCAAGTTCTTATTATTCCTTGCGAGGTACTGTTTGCCGGACAAAGGGTCATTCCTTGGCCAATTGCATTTCACCGAAGCCTGCTTGCCACAAAGTAATTACAGCAGAGGCAAAATAGGATAGTTGTTCTAATCTCACGAAATACAGGATTCAGGATGGGTGCGTGTGGATGCTGTATACATGAACCCAAGAAGATGGTTTCAGACCATGAACTTAGCTGCTCTCATTCTGGGGCTGATCATGAGAAC